>NW_018397254.1:1905499-2085020 GCF_002168275.2 Theobroma umbraticum | reverse complement strand
AGCTACGTTATACTCGAAATGCAAAATTTTATCCAAAACCCCTTATCTAGTAGAAAGCAATGTAAGTAGAAGCAGATTAGAAATATTAGTAGTAGATATTTTATTTCATTTTTTCAATCAATAGAGACGGAAATGCACCACATATTGATATATATATATATATCCTTGTCACGATAAGATCATGCAAGGGAGGTTTGTCTTTATTAAATTAGAGCCAGAGTCAGAGCATCCTGGAAATTTTTCTAGGTTTGCTTTTATTCTTTTGTTTATGCTTCAAGCATAAACAAACAATTAGTGAGACAATTTAAGCAGATGCAAGCTTGTCGCCTGAAGAAAGTAGACATCAAAGCTTACCAGTGAGCCTGCCTTTTGTTTTTTTACCTTTTTTTGGCCTTTTAGGGGTCTTCCTCAAGTCTTATTATAGTAATATCCTACTGCTTCAGAGGCGACATAAAAGATAATCCCATTGGGAATAGCCATTAGCCAACGCTGAAACAACGACACGGTATTTTGCTGGCTACCGACTGGAACTCATCAGTACCAAGGGAGAGGTCCACGCTGTTAAATGGTTAACTGTGTGTTGGATTCGGGGAACCTCCTTGTCTCGTCAAATTGGGCTTTTAACGTAAGCGCTTACGCAGCCAGAGGTTTAGCTCAATGCAAACTGGCCACTGGGGCAGGTAAAGATAAGCCAGCTATATATACGAATGTTTTTCAGCATTAGGCTTTGGTTGCCAATTTGACTTTGGCCACTGGCTGCTTCAGTTGCATTTGGGGTAGGACTAGGACAGAAACTTATCCTGATCTCTTGGATACTATGTGTGGACTTCTCCTAGACCACCAACTTTTGTTGGTCCGTCACTTTTGTCGTTCTTTTTCAACGCACATACTATGTAAAATAGCCCCCAAAGTAGAGATATCATCAATTGTGGTGTCATTTGTCCTCATTCCTCGAAACCATACCCTTCCTGTTTTGTCCTATCGGTGACCCATGATGTAGACTAAATATTGGACTAGGGTCGGACTTGATAATCAACTTGGAAACAGAATCAAGTTATAGTTCTCGATTTAATGGTCATTGGAGATGTGTGGGTGTTAAATTCCTAAAGCATCAACCACAAAAAACAGAGACGTGATGTACGAATTTCATTTCACTTTTTACATGATAGTTTGCTAGAATCACCTTTAATTATTAGCTTTGATCCATGATCTCATCTACTAAACCTTTCCATGAAAATCAAAATCCTTGTTCTCTTGGAGATGCTGCATGACCCATGATCTGATTAGCAAATTGAACCTCGAGCCCAAAATTGTTGAGACTTTGGGCTAGCTTATCCAACCCATTAAAGTTAATTTTTGCCAATAAAAATGGACCAAGACCCAAAAGCAGTGCTCAAGTGGGCCACCCCAGGTTTCCACCGATGCTTAAAACCGCGGTCAAGTCAGCCTAATTGGATTCAACTAGTCAAAAATGGACGATGGAAAAGGTCCAAGAATCGCCCATGCCCAAAAGGTACACATGTATTCATTGCGTTTCATGAAAGTAATGACGTTTGTGAGAGGGACTAAAGACCCAATGCACCAAGCTGGCTTGCAAATATGGATAAGTGTGACTGTCAAGCGGGGCCCCTTCATCGTTGAAGTTGCACTTACTTATGGGCCTCGAATTGATCAACACAAAGCCTTGTCATAGACTTGTCTGGCCATTTTCAATCGGATTTTGATTGTGATCGAACCATTCTTTTATTAGGACTTGCCGGCCAAGGCCCGGATGCCACGAAACAAAGATGGGCCTTGATATAATCAACATCGACCTTGGCTGGCTCTTCCTGTTTATTTATCACATTAATAGAACAACTAACTTTGATAGGATAAGGATGCCAATCCAAGCCGCCAATTCAATCAAACAAAGGAATAATAGCTGTCAAGCGGGTCCATGTTTTGATTCTAAAAAACCTTTCCTATTGGCCAGTGATATAATAAGCTTTCTTGCCAATCCAAACTCTTTCATGCCTTCTTTGGCCCATAAAATGAAGAGGGTAAGGTAAGTCTGTCAAATTGGACTTTTATGGATTTACAGTTGAAATATTGATTTGGCATTTTGTCAAGATAGTGGGCTTTGAATCAGAGCCCAAACTATCTACCTTGCAAGTGAATTGCCCACCTTTCCCCTTCAAGGTAAAACAGCTTATGTCATTGAATAAATAGGCAGGGATATTATGTTTCAGTAATTTCATAATTAGCAAATTAACTATACATCCGACTTTGACTAATGTCCCAATTAGTTCTCACCTGATACTCGGGAAAATTTTAAAATTTTTCTTCATGAGATGAAAGTTTTGTCTTAATTTAACAGAGTCATAAAAACTCTAGAGTCAACGTAATCATAATAAATAAAATACACAAATAATTATTTAACAACTTGCTTACATAACTAATGCAATAAGCTCAAATATTGTTTATCTGAGGAATTTTGTACTATATCATAAAATAGTATTAGGGTCGGTATTTGGTAAAAGGTCCCATGTGATTAAGATGAGTTATGGAATAAAATAAACTTGGTCAGCGCATTCTTATCACTGCAAATTTGTCACATTTGATGTTGTACTTTATTCATCTTAACAAAAAGGTCAATCAAATGAATGTGGGCATAGACGTGTACTTCATTAATTTTCTCAAATTTTATAAGTTTCTTTTTATAATATTGTTGGATACGACTAGCTAAATTGGCACACTATGGCAAGAGATAGGGAGAAGAAGGCTGTTTATAACGTAATTAAGAATTCATATATCCAATTCACTCCAATGGAACCTAATCGTAAAGATTGGTTTATGCTGCTCTTTGGAGTTCCAAGTTTTGCAGTTTGAGAAGCATTGTTTACCATAATCTCTAAACTAACAAACAGTAATCGAAAGCTAAGCTAAGTCGTCTTGTTATTTTGATGGGAAATCTAACCAATAAATACGTTCATACTCTTAATATTTAAAAAATGAATTTTTTCAGTATATAACTTTCAATTGATGAATTTAAATTTAAAAAATATAAGTCTTCGTTTTTGCCAGTGCAGTCAGTTTTACCATGGCTCAAATTTTCCAAAGGGAACGAATCTTGTGCTGGAGATTCCATTTCATTGGGACAACAAAACCGAGTTTCTATGATTCCAAGGCAATTTTATATTCAAGGACAAAGGGGAAACAAACTACAGAACTGAACTGGAAGTCAAGGTTAGCTACGTTTCAAAGTAAGACCCATTGTTTAATTAAGTATATTAATTATATTGTTTTGAAAGTTTTGGTGGGCATGATGATAGCCAGGTCTATATTGTGGAAAGGTCCAAAGTTTAACGGCATGTCCAGCAGCATTGTTTATTCATATAATTTTGTGTTTTTAGCGGTTCAAGCAGCCATATGTATGGGTATTTCTTAGCAGAATGGAAGACGTGAGTAGGTGCGTATCTGAAATCACTTGCCGTATCTTACAAGTAAAGTCTGTCTCTTTCTTCCCTCACCATATGGTAGAAAATTCCAAGCATAAACCAACGAGTTCTTTTCCCATTGCAGGTTCATCCATTCTCCTACGAAGTTTTGATGGTAGTTTTGTTGGCCTTACATCATGCCTGCATAAGTAGCAAGCTCTTAATCCACCGCACATTGCATTTTGATGATTTCTTGTTGATTGTGTGTTCCTCTTCTTTAACAAGACATTTTCTTTTATCTTTTTCCTTTTGTTCGGTCTCCCCTGGAAAAGAGGAGGAAAAGAAACCCAACTACGCTACATCCCAAATGGAATTGTTTCTTTTATATTTATGACTAAACCCTTCAACTAGCCTTTAATTATAAGGTTCGAAATACCATTAAAAGACAACTTTGATTTGAATTCTTGATGCTATATAACTAAAACTAGAGATACGTGGAATCTAAAGATTAACAAGAACTCATACAAGGAAAGGAAAATGGTAGAGACATGGTCGTCATTCTTTCCCATGGCCCTTTCCCGAGATGTGATAGAACATATATCGAAGAGTACATAGAAAGCTGACCTTGTTACTGGGGGACACCATGTCAACAACCAATTTAAAATTCCGTTAAATACATATGTCTTGGTCCCTCCAGTACAGCTCCACTCCTATAAAACAGCTTTGCTCTGTTTTTTGCCCCTGAAATATAATAAATACCAATACTTTAAAGCTGTAGCACAAATTGGCCTCTCTCTCTCCCCTCACCCTTTAATTATTTGGTCAAACGAATCAGCAAATCCGCACTATCGGAGCCTCAATGATTGCATCTTTTACCTATATATTTGATCCAATAACGCATTCCACCAACCTTTAACAAAAACAGTTCCCCCCACAATTCGAAAGTTTTTTTGTTGGTTATGTAGCAGTATTACTTTGCATCATAATTCATAAACAAAAAACGGAGGCAAAAACTTTCAACTGATAAACCGACAAAACCCTGTTAGTTTCTTTTACAGTAAAGGGAGGAAGGGCTTGAACATGGCGGCGAAGTTGTTGGCATTAGCATGCATACGAAACGATAGTTATGGGGACCTGTCACCAAGGCCTCACTATCCTTCGATGCCAAAGTACCCGAAAGGGGTTTCCGCACAAGAAACGAGCTTGGAGGGGTCCGAGGCCAAGGCAATGTTTTCAGTTATCGGAATGACATGTTCAGCCTGCGCTGGATCCGTCGAAAAGGCTGTCAAGAGGCTTCCAGGAATCCGGGAAGCCGTTGTTGATGTTTTGAACAACAGGGCGCAAGTTATGTTCTACCCGAGTTTCGTAAACGTAAGTTCAGTTATAATATCCGTCTTTTGTTTTTTTCTTTATATTGTCTGTTTCCTTCTTTTGTCAGGTATTCAATCAAAATTTGTTTAGGGTACTTTGTTTCTCCATTGACGGAGGGATGCAAGGATTTGATGCTTGATTTGCCCATTTCTTCAAAATTTCAAGCATTTTAAGGAATTTCTTTGCTGCAATAACTCAAAAATGGCTCTGAAATCTGTTATCTGAGAAATAGATGAATTAAAAGTGAATCTAATAGGTCAAAATTGTAACTTTCCAATAGACACATGTTCTATTAGGATGCAGAAATGACAGATTTTAAAGGACAAATGAAACAAAGAATGGGTTCCTTTGCAGCTACATCAATTGTCCTTTCGCTTGTAAACAGAAAACAAGATTTGGTTTTCTGTTCCTTTTCCTATTACTTGTCCAATTTTTTCTTCATCTGTTTCCTTGGTTTTCGTATTTTCTTTTCCTTGGCTTTTTGTTGCTTTGCTTTTCCGTGCTGAGGATGAAGAGATACGTCAAGTTCACATGAAAATGAACTTGATTTTGACCTCCATAAATGTTGAACCATACAAATGCAGGTAGTTGCATCTGTGTTTGTCAAGGGGGCCAGCATGGCTGAGCCTGGACCATCAGACCTGAGCTTATGGGTTAAGAAAACCCCATGAGTCCTCTACTATGGGCCTGAAATTGTATGTCAGGCTCGGTTCTATGTCTCGTCTTGCCATGGAAAAGATTGAAGAGCATATGCAAAACTATAGCTGTTTTACTTCTATGAAGCAAATCTTTGCTTGTGGATTTGTTTTGGCATTTCTCTTCGCAGAGATAACTTTTAGTGAAGTTCACACAAACACCACTCTGAATCTGCATATATAAAATGATTAGGTTATGGTTCTATCTTGATTTACAAGCCATTTCTTTCCTTATCATATTCTACTAATCATAATCATAAATCTTAAGATTCTGGGGAAACAAGTGCTGTTGAATTATTAAGGTTTCTTGTAGGCTAATTTGATCAAATTAAGCAACAAATGATTTACACAAACTTAAACTAATTTGTTGGAATTAATGCAAGATTATTGAGTCCATTTAGTTAGTTGAACCGAGAACAATTAGCTCTCTCCATATTTGATTTAAACTGAAAGATTAGGAGGGAAAAAAATTAAAGTATAGACTATAGAGTACTACCATGTCAAGAATTTTTCTTTTCCTTGTTTACTATTTGTTGGTAATTTCCATATAGTTGATAGGCTATGACTGAAGTTTTGCTGCAGCTTTTGCAATTATCAACTTGGTCATTGTTACCGATGCAAAAGATTTTACTTGATGGTAATGCGTGAATAAATTAGAGCCTGAAATGTATTCAATTGTTGCCGCAATTTCATGAAGCTGCAAAATTTGGCTCATAGTTCATTGTACACAGCCTGGACCTGATTCTGTTTTGTTTCCTTATATTTCCTATCTGTTGCTTTTTGCGTTCTTTATGTTTAGCAAGCTTTTGAAACTTAAAACATTCTATAGAAGGAGACCATTCGTGAGGCCATCGAAGATGTTGGATTTCAAGCTTCATTGATTAAAGATGAGACAAATGAGAAATCCATTCAAGTATGCCGGATACATATTAACGGAATGACTTGCACTTCTTGCTCCTCCACTGTTGAAAAAGCTTTGCAGGCAATTCGTGGTGTGCAAAAGGCGCAGGTGGCTTTGGCAACTGAAGAAGCAGAAATTCATTATGATCCAAAAGCTGTGAGCCACAATCAGCTTATGAAAGCAATAGAAGATGCTGGATTTGAAGCCACACTTGTTAGTACAGGAGAAGACATAAGCAAGATTGATCTTCAAGTTGATGGCGTAATGACTGGTAATTCAATGAGAATGCTTGAAAATTCCCTTCAAGCCCTTCCAGGGGTTCAAGCTGTAGATGTATCAACTGAGATCAAAAAGATTTCTGTCTCATACAAACCAGATATAACAGGACCAAGAAACTTTATCAGAGTGATTGAGTCAACCGGGAGTAGCAGGCGTTTCAAGGCAACTATATTTCCTGAAGGAGAAGGAGGTGGAAGGGAGACTCACAAAAGGGAGGAAATTAAGCAGTACTTTAGATCTTTCCTCTGGAGCTTGATTTTCACTATTCCTGTTTTTCTAACCTCCATGGTTTTTATGTATATCCCTGGAATTAAGCATGGATTAGATACCAAAGTAGTCAATATGCTAACTGTTGGTGAGATTATGAGGTGGGTGCTATCAACTCCAGTGCAATTCATAATAGGGCGTCGATTCTATACTGGTTCCTACAAAGCATTGCGCCATGGTTCTGCCAACATGGATGTTTTAATAGCCTTGGGGACAAATGCAGCCTACTTTTACTCAGTCTACACAGTGTTAAGAGCTGCTACCTCTCCAGATTTTGAGGGTACGGATTTTTTTGAGACAAGTGCAATGCTTATTTCATTTATCCTACTTGGGAAGTATCTGGAGGTTCTAGCCAAGGGAAAGACATCTGAGGCCATAGCTAAGCTTATGAACCTTGCACCTGAGACAGCAATATTGTTGACTTTGGATGGGGAAGGAAATGTGATAAGTGAAGAAGAAATCGATAGTCGATTGATACAAAAGAATGACGTCATCAAAATTATTCCTGGTGCAAAAGTAGCTTCAGATGGTTTTGTTTTGTGGGGGCAAAGCCACATAAATGAAAGTATGATAACAGGAGAGGCACGACCAGTAGCAAAGAGGAAGGGAGATACAGTTATTGGAGGCACGGTTAATGAGAATGGAGTATTACATATTAAGGCAACAAAGGTTGGTTCAGAAAGTGCGCTTGCACAGATTGTTCGGCTTGTTGAGTCTGCTCAGATGGCCAAAGCTCCTGTACAGAAGTTTGCTGACCGCATTTCAAAATATTTTGTGCCTCTGGTAATAGAATATAAAATTGCTTCATGTCCTCTTAGGCTTGTTTCACAAAGTTGTTTTGCTTAGATTGTCATTTGTTTCACTTGTTCAAGACTTCGGTAGCAGCAACTGACTATTGTCTTTTGCAGGTGATCATTCTTTCATTTTCAACATGGCTTGCCTGGTTTTTAGCTGGAAAGTTTCACGGCTACCCAGAATCATGGATACCATCTTCAATGGATAGATTTGAGCTTGCACTTCAGTTTGGAATCTCTGTCATGGTCATAGCCTGTCCTTGTGCTCTGGGCCTTGCAACCCCAACAGCTGTTATGGTTGGTACCGGAGTTGGTGCATCTCAAGGCGTACTAATTAAAGGGGGTCAAGCTTTGGAAAGTGCACATAAGGTTAGCATAGGCCTTTCATCTTGAAATTTGCTAGTTTCTGTATATTGAGCTACTGTATTGTTGCTCTTGTTAAAATCTGTTATTTGCTGTTTCTATCTGGAAATCTTATCATGCTACAGAAGCTTTTCTATTAAAATAGAAAAGAATAGCTAAGTACCATTCAAATTAAAACAGTTGTAGATTCAGTATGTTTCTTTCGTCAGAATGTTAAGAAAAAAAGAAGACCCGAACTCCATATTGTTTGAAGATTTTTTTTTTTTGAGAGGTAAAAGAGATTTTATTTATAACATAGGATACAAAATCCATCATAATATGAACAACTGTCCATATCAAAGAAACTGTGCTAGCCCATTGAGTTTTGGGGAAAAGAAACTGAGGTATTGAATATTTTCTTCTTACTTAGATACACAGGTGGCCTCTTGTTTTTCCTATTTTGATTCTTATATTTCTATCAATCTTGTAGGTAAATTGCATTGTATTTGACAAGACCGGAACTCTCACAGTTGGAAAGCCAGTCCTTGTTAACACAAGACTCTTGAAAAATATGGTGCTACATGAATTCTACGAGCTTCTTGCTGCAACCGAGGTATGCTTTTCTTCACTGAATTCTGACAGGTTGAGAGAAGTTCTTTGCATAGAATAATCATTAATGTTATCAGTCCTCCAACCTACTTGAATGGATCTTACAAACTTCAAATAGATTGACTCAAACATTCTCTTGTTATTAATGCTGGTAATGAATTGGTCAGGTAAACAGTGAGCATCCACTGGCCAAGGCCATCGTTGAGTATGCCAAGAAGTTCAGAGAAGATGAAGAGAACCCTGCTTGGCCAGAAGCACGAGACTTTGTCTCTGTAACAGGTCATGGAGTGAAAGCCTTTGTCAGGAACAGGGAAATAATTGTGGGAAACAAGAGCTTGATGTTGGACCACAACATTGCTATTCCAGCTGATGCTCAAGATATGCTAACAGAAACTGAAGGGATGGCACAAACTGGCATATTAGTATCAATAGATGGGGAAGTGACTGGAGTTCTAGCCATATCTGATCCAGTGAAGCCAGGTGCTCAGGAAGTTATTTCCATTCTCAGGTCTATGAATGTAAGAAGCATTATGGTGACAGGTGACAATATGGGAACTGCAAGTTCCATTGCCAGGCAAATTGGAATTGAAACGGTTGTTGCAGAAGCGAAACCTGAACAGAAAGCAGAGAAAGTAAAAGACTTACAGGTAAATATATGAGCATTGGTGTTTCGTAATAAAGTTGCTGGCATCTTTATGTAAACATTTTATTCATTTTTCTTAACCACAGGCAGCAGGTTATGCTGTGGCAATGGTAGGAGATGGCATTAATGACTCACCAGCACTTGTAGCAGCAGATGTTGGAATGGCAATTGGTGCTGGCACAGACATTGCTATAGAGGCAGCTGACATAGTTCTGATGAAGAGCAACTTAGAGGATGTGATCACTGCCATACACCTTTCCCAGAAAACCTTTTCTCGTATCCGTCTGAACTACATCTGGGCTTTGGGGTATAATATTCTGGGCATTCCAATAGCTGCTGGGGCTCTTTTTCCATCAACTGGGTTTCGTTTGCCTCCATGGATTGCTGGAGCTGCAATGGCAGCCTCTTCAGTTAGTGTGGTTTGCTGCTCCCTCTTGTTAAAGAATTACAAGAGACCCAAGAAGCTGGAAAACCTTGAGATACGTGGAATAAAGATCGAGTGATGGATGATAAAAGGTTCTTGATGCAGTTGTGTATATATGTTTAGGGGGAACAAATAAAGCTGGTAGGTCAGTCAATGGATGAATGCAATATATAAATAGAGTGACTTTGGTTGGCTGGCAAATTTTGTACATACACCAGTGGTGCTGTTAAGATTTTTAGATATTTTGTGTAGCTATGTATGAAGGGCAGTGGGCAAAGGCAGTGTTGTAATCTCTTATTGTGCATGAATTCAATCCGGTTTGTCTTGATAATAAATCCATCTCTGTATTTTTAGCTTTCAATTGTTTTCATCAACTATCTATCCTTTTGCTTTCTATACCCTTTGATCAAATCAATCCTTCTCATTATTATATAGCAAAGCTAGCAGAAGTTGATAAGAGAAAGATATATTTTCTTTTTCACTTATGTAGAAGCTTCATACACGGAGATGTGTTACAAAACTAAACCAGTGGGAGAAATTACAGTGCTAAATCATACTAAGGATCTCTAATATTGCAAGAAAAGAAATTTAAATTATGTATATTATATATATATAAAAGATTAATCCTATTCATAATTTAACTCTAACTATTGTAGTGTAATTCTAATTAAAAATAGTAATTTAACTAGATAATAATATTTATTTAATAAGATAATTTGTATAATATCTCAACACAAATTTCGAGCAAATCAGAAGCTTATCACAACATTTCTATATGTGATAGAGACTTAAGTTGCCTAGAATTGAGCTTTAAATTTCACCACGTGGAAAAATGTTTCAAGAGGATGAAGTCCTTTAAACCACTCCTTTTCTTTCGTTTTCCTCTTCCCCACAAACAGTGCAGCTCTAGTGAAGCTGATTGTTGAGCATAGCAATCAGATGGTTGCAGATTCCTGGACTACACTAACTTTGTCATATTATCCATTTGAAAGCTTGATTATTGTAACTACTCTTCACTTTATTCTAATTCTGATTCAGCATATAGAGCAGATACAAATTATTTTATGGTCCAAATCCCCGTAAAACTGTTGCTGATAATAAGCATGCTGCACCAGGAAAAACTGAGGACTTGGAGATTCCGAAGTCTTGCCAGAAACATCCTGTGTCTGACCTACAACATGCTATCTGTCCTGGCAGGCAGCCGACGGAAGAAGTTTATTGGCACTGGTGGCAACCTGTATCGAAATCTTGGGTGTCTCATCACATAGAACCCTGTCAAGGCTGCTATCACTTGAAATGGTGTCACAAACAACACTATGGCAGCTACAAGGCAAAATGAAATAAAGATGGCAGTAGCACGTGGGTCTCGCCAGCTTAGTAGTGCTTGAAACCGCTCCCCCTGAGTTGCAACATCACCAATCACAGTCTGAATTCTACCAGCCACACTCCTCAACCGATCGTACCTCATTCTAACCAGCTCCGGGCTCTTGCTTGTAGGAAACGTATCAAATTCCTCATCAAGCTCATCAGGGTGCACTGCCTCAGCTTGTGAAATCTTTGTGTTCATGTGAGGAGGGTACCTTGGCCGATAGCGGAAGTTCCACACCCCTATTAGAAACATGTAGAGGAAAATTGTAGGCAAGATCAGTTCTGGGAGGCAAGCAAGCATTAGAAAGAGCACATGAACCAGAACTGTTGTGATAGGATTCTTCCACATGCAGATATCCCCAAACCATTTCCCAACAGCAAACAATCCTGAGAAAACTGTCATTAGTCGGAAGAAATTTGCTTTGCTTTTGCGCATGCTCCAAAGATGTGAGTCCACATCAGACATATACTCAACTACCTCCTTCCGAAGTGGGGGCTCTGCCCGACCTAAGCGTGCTGCCACTATATTAACAGCTTGATGGCGTAGCATGTCCAGCTGCATCACACTGAAGGGCCTTACATAGTGCATTTTGGGTAGTAGTGGTCGTGAATATTGGTAAAGCATGTTTACAAAAGATGTACATGTGAATCGTATTGCCAAATGCAATTCCCCCTTCTTCTTAACCCCAGTTGGATGAAGAACCAGCAAGGGATAAGAATGTGTGTAAACACGACCTGCTTCCAAAGTAGAGATGCGAATCCTAACCTTCCCAATCTTCAGGTCCTTGTTACTATTTGAACCCTTCTCCCCAAGCTGGCTGTTGTCAAATACACCAACTGTGAGAACGGTAGCTGGATCAAAAACTTCCCAAGTGTACTGCTCATTATACTTTGGAGACAGATTGTCAACAAGGGTGCGAGTGCGGATCCATTTGTGACCATACTTTGCTACACAGTAGGTATCTGATGTTCCCCTCCCATCTCGTGTTTTCATAGGATGGAGACCTACTGCATTTAAGATGCCAAGTTCCAAGACCCCAATTGGTGGCCTCCACAGTTGCTTTGCTGTAGGGCGGAGATCACTGCTGTAGTGAGTAGACTCATCAAGCACATGATATCCTCCATCTAAACAAACACGAAGATGGATTCGGCTAGAAAACTTATCTTTCTTCAGCTGATCTACATCCACAGCAACTGGCTTTTCAAGGTTGAACCAACGAGAATGAATGATTCGATCATCAGCACGCTTTTCTATGGAGTTCAATGGTATAATGGCCCTCCCAATTATCTCATCTTTTCCAGGAGCCACACGATCCTCAACTGAAAGAACTAGATGATCTTCAAAGGGTTCAGCAGCAACAAACAGAAGATCCTCATTCCAGATGGCATTCAGAGTCCGAGCCTGACATGGCTTTGTTTTCACAACCTGGTTGCCTATTTGTGCCTTAACGTACACATCGGGGAAACGGTTCTTCTCCGTTGGCACCAGGTCTTGTGCTTCAACAACATTAACACGCACGTACCACAGTCGTGGTGAATGATAGACTTTTGAACGTAGCACTGTAAATGTAGCCGGTGTGCTATCAACAGGAGTAGCTGCATCAGAGTGCCACGCATCAGAAAAAGCCTCATCTGCTTGAGTTCCAATCCAGACAGCAAGCATCAGCTCACCCTTTATCTTCTCTCCCTTCTTATCCTCAAGCCGGTACCACTCTGGAGCCAGAGGACTATCTGGTGGGACGCGTAATGGAACCTCACTGATGTCAAACCTTATAATTCCAACAAAGTCATCTTTGACCAGATCCTTGTCCTTAATCACAACTTCTAATACAGAAGCTTGCATACGATCCCTTGAAAATGCAAATACCTGGTTCCACTCAGGATTTTGCTTTTTCTCAAAGTGCTTTGTTATGCCTTTGTAGTTCCCAACCTTTACCTCCACAAATGGATCAATACTCCCAGTAACATCCATTGCAGGAAGTTCACGAGCTTTGACAACCCTTACATAGAGAAAATGCATCCGCTCAACAAGATCATATGTACTCGCAGTCTTATCTCCATGGATAACACGCCCCCCGACAACTCTTCCCCCACCAAGAAAGGGACTGGTTTCTTTAAGTGCAAAATCAACAGGTTGTGCAGATAATGCAGAGTGCATGTGTACTAGCTTTGGAGGAGGTGGTTCTGGTTTCATCTCATCAGCAATATACTTTGGTACGTGATGATGGTGATGAACGGCTGGATCAGAAGAATGATGCTGATCGTGTTGGTGTAGATTTGGATTGGGAAGATGATGAAAGGTGTGCCTTGATTCAACCCTGTCTTTCATGACCGGGCTTTGAACTGTTTGCGCAAGCATAGGAGTTACGTGGGGTTCGCGACTAGGCAAAGATTCAACAGTGGGTGCTGGGATTGAGGACTTTATGGATGGATCATCTGTAATATAAACTTTTAAGCCGAGCTCTCCTCTCACACGTGAAAATATCCCACGCTTTTCCAGGGGGTAGTGCAAGACAACAGCATCAGAGTAAGGAACGAATGAAGTTCCAGTGAGACAAACCTTCCCGAGAAACGGTCTGGTGTTAGAACCTTTGATATTATTGTAGACATACGCATCAAGAGAGAGATAATGGAGGTTGGAAGGATCAGAGATATTGAAGTAAAAGCTCTCATTCCAAACAGGGTTGAGATCCTTTTCTTTGATAGTGGTACGGAACTTCTGACCATCAAAGTACAGCTCCACAAAGGAACTGGCTGAACCTTGCCCATCTTTAGGCAAAAGATTGTGGGCACTGACCACATCAACCCCTAGCTTAAGGTTGTTCATCTGATGTTTAAGAGAGTGAGCTTGTTGAACGAAATGTGAGAGTGCAGAAAAGAAAGATGGCTATAGGTACCTGCAGCAGGAATAGGAAGTTATTATCGATTGGCAATGAACATCTACAACAGAAAAGGAAAAAAAAAAATGCATTGCAGGGAAGAAACAAATTACATGAATAACTCATTGAATGAACTCTTGAATGAGACATATAGATTGTGATAGAACTACACAGATTATTAATCTACCTTAGGCAACGGTCGTACAGTATCTTCACTTTTCAGGGTAATGCAGGCAATGTTCACACAAGGAGAACATGCAAGAGCAAAAAGAAATTGATCACAACAAGCAGCGCACCCTGATGACAGTGCTTATCATCGAACAGGCAAGAAACCAATCAAGTACAGTGAAGCCAGGAGGAAAACTGATTCACAAATAGTATGAAACAGAACACATCTAAATGAAATGTCCACAAATTTAATACTTCCCTCTAAAGATGAATTTCAGCTTAGAGAAAAGATTTTCCTATCTTCCTCTATGTTGATTTTTCATTACTAATAAGATACTAACACAGAGCTGACCAAAAAATCAAGGTTTAAATTATTAAATTTGACTTAGAAAAAGCAAATCCATTGTGTATAAATTAAAACTGAGAAAGAGAAACAAGTCCGCACTTTTTATAAAAGAATATGAGCAAAGCTACGTCGTAAAGAGAAGATCTAAAACATGAATTATAAAAAAAATGGTGCTACTACTTTGCACATGACTGCCACTCTTTAAGCTAAAGATCCTTATACCACGCTTAAAACACATGCCCTTTGCTCAGAATATACGCAATTTAACCATAGGATCTCAAAACTGTCTTCATCTCTCCAGAACAAAAGAAAAGAAAAGAGTAAAGCGAGAAAAGAACCAAAAGAAAAGCTTCGACTGTCATTAATCTCCAAATAAATAATTAAATATCTCCGCACACACTGAAAACGAAACAATGTATTAGTTCTTAATTTCCTCGGTTTTCTCGGCTACCAAACAGAGGTTAGATGGAAATCTATTTAATATAAACAATAAATTTACCGTTAAAAGTGCTCAAAAAGGCTACAAAACTGAACAATGAAGTTGAGAACAATGAAAAGAAGGCATCAGTTAAACTTTACTCAACGGATGTATATATCATTTTTCTTTCCCGTTAAAAGGAAACAAAAATATCGACCTTTCTTGATAAAAATCCAGAATGCACTTCGAAAGTAAGATAATCAGAGCTACAGAGCGTAAAGCTAGACTCAGCTCTTTCAAGCTGGTCATTGAAATGCTATTACTAGGAGAAAAAACAAACAAAAAAACAAGAACCAAAACTGATGAAATTCACCTTCTCTTAAATGTGAGCTGAAACGTCTTCAAACTTGAACCATTTTCTTCAAAGAAATGGCAAGCTCCTCTTCATAAATATACTTTGCATTTGCAATGCATTAAAGTTTCTGAGACAGTAAAAGAAAAGCAAAAGAGTTATTGCAGACACGATAAACGAGGGGAGTGATAGAGAAAGAAAACAACAATGCAGCCATTTGATAGCAGGGAAAAGGAAAATGGCAAAAACAGAAAATTTTTATTAGTTTCAAGTAGTGATGGCAAAACAGGGTCGTTTTCGGTTCTGATTCGTCGTTTTGACTCCTACGTATCGCATTTTAAGATTTTTCAAATAATCGAGGAGGGCTGTTAAGGTGTGGACCATCTTATTGTGATTATCATAAGGTGTGATCTCGGCGCGCGTTTCTTTTATCATGTGGTGGTGATAAAGAGGAGATCTCTACCAATGTCTGTACGAAATTGGACCAGTTACTTGGACCGCTTGGATTCTATGCTGTAATTTTTTCTAACCGCCGCTGGTGCCTACTAAACTTTTGCAAATCAATTCACCTTTGAGTAAAACAGTAGTTACTATAAGTTTTAAAGATTATTTGCATTTCAACCTCAAACTTTTCTGTTCAATTCTCATACATCCCTGCTGCAACGCGGAAGTTATCACGTATAGGAAGCAACCTGAAAAATGAAAATGGATCTCCCTCCTTCGCTTTCTCTTTCCAAGCCATTAATTGGCGAAGTGGTCAACCGCTCTGATTCTACCTGTCGACCACATTAATGTGGCCATGTGGCGTTCGCAGCGCTGGAGCTGGCCGGGCGCGTGCATGTTTCTCACTTTCACGAAAATAAATGAAGATCAGAAACTTAATCTGTTGGCCTCGTGATTACCGAATCCCCAAGATCTTCATCCTATTGATACCATCATCGGCTACGATCGTTACACGTGGGGTTCTTTGTCGATAGTATGATTATGATTTTAGGATGAGCATGGATTTTTGGTTTCCAGTCACATGGGCCAACTCGTGCAGCCTTGCACCTCGCTCCAATATAGAGGCAGTGTTTTTGTACTGATTTGCATGATTGGCATGTAAAGTTTCTGGAAGAGAAGCCAAAGACTACAAGACAGGAGCGTAAGACAAACGGTGTCGTCTGGTGACTCTCTTCTCTTTCACTTGTACTTTCATGTTTCACGTGTATTTACTATTTACTATCTACTATGGTAGTACCAAATCTTCTAGATTTCTACCATATACTATGGCCTACAAAACTTTGTCCTCTATAAAATTGAATGCCAAGTTGAGTTGTTTTCTATGTTATATTCTTATTTTTTGGACAATAATTAAAAAAATGAGTAAGAATTATATAATACAAAAATATGAATTACGATGTTTTGCTTTGTTCTCTTTAGTTTGACAATAAATTGAAATTATTTTTAAAGTTTAAAATTACATATATGAGGTACTTTTGATGAAGATTTATTTTAGTATCAAATATGTAATTAATTAATTAATTAATTTTTTTATATATAAAAATCTATTGAAATAGAAAATATACAACATATTTAACTTTTTTTTATAATGTCTGAACCTTTGTTGCTCATCAAAATTATGATATGAAGGTAAATATATCATAATGTAAACTAAATAAGTTAAAAGTTTCATCACATTATTCCCTATAAAAGAGACAATTAATTTTGCAGTGCCAATTAATAACTATTTTCGATACTTCTCTTATTCTTTTGAGATTGTTAGACACAATTTTCAGTAACCCATATAGGTGAATTTGACATTTATCATTAAAATCTATAAAATTGAAAATTTAACTTTTTGTAAACTATGAAAGCTTGAATAAGGGTTGCATTAATTTTAGTGGACGAATTAATGTTTTTAAAAATTTTTGAATTTTTTAAAAAATTCAGATAAATTTTTGTTGACATAATGCTTAAAAAAATGCATAAAATATGTTAAAAAATTTAAATAAGTTTTTATCATTTTATTATATTTAATCAAATCTTATATTTTTATTTTGAGTCTAATAAGTTCTTATAATTAATAATTAATTTAATTATCATTAGTTAAAATAATATTTATTATTTTATATTTACATAGTATTAATATGATACTAATGTAAAAAGTAAAAAATATTACATAATCATATTATTATACCATATTCTCATCAATTATAATATGTCAATATATCATATCATTTTCAATTAAGGTACGCTAGTATATCATATCAATTGCGCTTGGTATAGAGTGACAAATGAAAATTTAATTAAGTCAATTATTAATCATAAAGACTTATTTGATTTAAAATAAAAAAATAAAAATTTATTTAATTTAAAATAAAAATTTAAGAGTTTATTTGATTTAAAATAAAAATAAAAGAGTTTATTTAGTTTAAAATAAAAATATAAAGGTTTAATGTAATAAAAAAATAAAAATTTTATTGGATTTTTTTAATTTATGATTTTTGAGTTATTATATTTTTTTAATATTACAATAAAGAATATAAACAAAATTAAAACAATAATCCAAGTGTTAATTGGATAATGAAAACTCAAGTCAAGCTGTTTTTATGACCAAATCAAGCGTTTAATTATAAACTTCAAATATTCACTCATTATATATATATATTTTAACGTAATTTACTCATTATATTAGTAACAAAAGTATGGATTAATAAGTAAACTTAACTTGTTCATTCAAAATGAGGAAAAAGTAAATTTAAACTTGAATAAATGTCATTTTCTTTGCAGTAAAAGATTTCAATAAATGCTTTTGTCAAAAGAGAGAATCAAGAAAACTAAATAATGAATTAGACCAGAAAGGCTCGCTCCGATTACCCTTATCAGTACTCTGTAGTCAATTAGCAGGTGAAGAAACGAGATAGTGAGGAAACAAACTAAACAAAGGCAGAAGAGAACAGGTATCATATCAACAGACAAGGAACTGAAAAGATTAAGGAAAAATGAAGCTCAAAGTATATGCTGATCGGATGTCGCAGCCATCTCGTGCTGTCATCATCTTCTGCAAGTAATTCTTTAACTCTTGTATTTCATAATCTCACGCGGCTGTAGCGACGGTCATCTGGGTGTTCCTCTTTTAATTTTGCTTCATTTCCTCTCTCTCTCTCTTTTTTTTTTTGTAATTTTAGGGTAAATGGTATAGAATATGAGGAGATCAAAGTAGACGTCTCAAAGCGTCAGCATTTAACTCCTGAATTCGCAGGTACTTTGTATAATTCAAATTATACACAAGTTGGTTATTAATTGAAATTATCAATTAGTGTTTTGTATAAGTGAATAAGCAAGCACAGTTGACGGGAATTATAAATTGTTGCCACAGTAAGTACTAAGGTTTTGCAACACGTTCATGTATATTCCTATGATGTTGTTGCAGATATAAATCCTATGAAAAAGGTGCCAGCCATTGTTGATGGAAGATTTAAGTTGTTTGAGAGGTACTTATAGAAGATTTCTCTTACCCTTGTTTCTTTTTTTTTGGTCCTTTTCCCCTTATTTCAAGGTTAGATATATATTAACTAATTTATTTGTTGCAGCCATGCCATTCTTATCTATCTTGCCTGTGCATTTCCTGGAGTTGCGGATCATTGGTAAGTCCAGTTGCTGTCTCTTATGGCAATTTTTTTTTTTTTAAAGTATGTGCTATGTTACATGATGTCTTGGGCAACTTAGGATGGACATGGGTAATTTGTATTGATCTTGTTTTCCAGAAAGAGTGTCCAGCAAAAGCATGGAATGAAAGTCTTCTTTCATTCTTTGCTTATTGCTTGGATTTCCTTGCCCACCTTCTTGATGAATGTACAGTGCTACATCACTTTTGTCACATAGATAGTTGAACAACTTCAATGGTATGTCCATGACTCTGCGTCCTATGATGTTAAAATTAGAAGGATTTATGACACAACCAACTCATGTGCTGATTTCTATGTACTATATAGGTCACTGTTGTACAGAATGTTATCACTATATTTGGGCACTTCTCACATTCAGTTTGAATCTGTGGCCTGGTTATTAATTAATTTTCCTGTCCATGCTTCAAGGTATCCTGCTGATCTTTTCAAGCGAAGTAAGATTCACTCAGTGTTGGACTGGCATCACTCAAACTTACGTCATGGTGCAGGTGTATAATCAACCCTGAAAAGATTCAAACCATATAAGTTTTCTTCTTTCTTCATAGTGATTGGTCATTGATGATATAAGATAATATCTGTTGTATCTGCATTCATCAATGCCCTTTTTTTTTATGACGATTGCTACCTTTTTGGATCAATACTATTACACAGTCTTATTAAATGACAATTATGTACTTTGAGGTTGGCATTTTAAGCATCAGATCTGTCCATTTGTATCCCTTAATCAACATTGAACTATCAGAGATGCTAGGATTACTTCCATTCTTTACTTTTGGAATCTTTCCCGTCACTACATATACATGCTTGTGTTTAAACACAAACAAATTCAGTTTCGGTTATCCATGTCACTTTGTTACCTCCTATTGTTACATATGATTGTCTTTGTGGTTATGTATTTCAATGTTCCCTTTGTTTGGTGGCTATGCTTTAGAACTTGATGCTTCTCGTTTCAGTTACATATGTTCTGAATACTACACTAGCACCTGCTCTTGGCCTTCCGTTGAATCCACAAGCAGCTGCTGAAGCTGAGAAACTTCTGTCCTCTTCTCTGTCAAAGATAGAGTCCATTTGGCTCAAGGGTAGTGGACTTTTCCTGCTGGGTGGGAACCAACCAACCATAGCAGATCTTAGCCTTGTTTGTGAATTAATGCAACTTGAGGTATATTTGTTATCACTTGAAGTTTTTGTCCACATTTGAATTCTTATTTTTGTCATTACTTTTCTGGTGGAACATAATATTCTATCATAGAGAGTCAGCTGTGCTCCCCATACATGACCTCTTTTCTTGAAGGCAAGCATCCACAGCCACTCATCATCATCTCAACAACAAGAGCAACAAAGCCTTTCCAGTACTGTTACATTTATCTCTCCGCTGTGCACTGTTTAGGACCATATTTCTATGAGCTCAATAAAAATTGAGGTCATTTCTTATAGTTATTATCCATACATCTTTTGGTCTGCCTCTCCTCCTATTGACATGCACAACCACTCATGCAAAGAAATACACAAGCTGGCATGGTATCTCTCAGCTAGTTCACCTGAGTCATAGTTCTTTATTGGGGAGCATCAATGTTAGGTTTCTAACCTGGAAAGGAAAAATATACACAAATCTGCAGGTCTGACAGTGATATTCATGAATTTTCTGCTTATTAACTATACATAAATGGAAAATGTGCCTAGTTTAATTTTTTGGGCTTTCACTCATACTTTTTCATGTACTGTTTTTAGTGGAATAGATTGCCATGTTAATCTGTTTCTTTTGAACATAACTGAAACCTAGGTCAGAGATTTATCTCTGTTTTGCTCATAAGGTGCCCGTAATTAACTTGCACTGCTCCCTGAGATATGCACAATTCCACTACATGTTATTTGGTGACAATTCTAAGTGGGAAAAGATTATGTATATATGTTATGACTATGATTGTTATTTCAGAATCTTTATTCCTTCTTGGCTTGGTAATCTATATATGTGCCAAGGGAATGGAATTATATGGAAAGACATCGAGATTTCGATAACAAAATTTCTTGGATGTAGGTTTTGGAGGAGAAGGATCGCACTAGGTTACTGGGCCCACACAAGAAAGTTCAGCAGTGGATTGAGAATACAAGAAATGCTACGAGACCTCACTTTGATGAAGTGCATAAGGTAATCTTCAAAGTCAAAGAAAAACTACAAGTTCAGCGACTAAAGGGAGCATCAAATGATGGAACGGAATCTAGCATGAAAAAGCCATTACTCTCTAAAATGTGATGAGCAAAAACTGCATTACTTGTTTTTATCACAGGATCTTGTGGTGTTGAGTTTCTTTATAAAATAGAGGCTACAATCTTTGTATAATAAGCAACTATTAGCACATAAATCATATACGTGTGCTACATAATGGTTTATGTTGCAAGTTCCGTAATTAGATTTTTTGTCAACTGTAGTAACACTGTAACAGGTTCTCTCCGTTACTCTTGGATCACAGTGGCAGACGTTAAAATTTCATTCATCTAAAGCTCTCTTGTTTGATCACAAATAGCTTACATGGAATACACCCAAAATCCATAGCTTAATAAATGAAACTGAAGAAAAAATGGCGTATATAAGAACACAAGATTTTGGTATCCTTATGTTGTTTTAATCGTTCTAGTACATCTTTGAAGTTTACAGCTAAAATTTCTATGATTTCTTATTCCCTTCCTTTATCCCCCTCAGAATAATCTAGGACAGGTTTTATTGTGGAAACATGCAAATAATTACTTAGGTCTACTCATTAAAGCAAAGCATGGAAACAATCTTTTCATGGGTGAATCCTGTGTGGACACGCTACCTATATAACATTCATGCCTTGCATGTGGTCTAGTGAGTTTGTGTCTCTGAAGGGAATAAACTCTTCAGTTTCTTCTCACAAAAATAATGACAATATATGAATATACGTTTTTATAAATTCTGTTCCAATTGTATAGCTTAATGCCACCACTTTGACCTCCTAATTATATGCTTTTTCCTAAACCGAGTAGCAAACTTGTCATTGTGAAAAATGTCAATGCTCTTGTTTAAGTCTCAGCAATAATATAATATCATTGCATTCCAATTGTCTCGGGGGCCCATATGAACGAAGGAGCCAAGATGCCTGCAGAGCAACTGCATTTTCAACCATTACAGAGGCAATAGAAATCCCACTGGTCGCCTATTATTAAAAAATATTTGAACCAAAACCAGAACATCCGAATTCCAGCTAAACCAAAAGCTCAGCTGCATCAGCATTCAGGGCTGTCATGTTCATGCCATTGACCTTTCATGGAGCGAATGTTTTACAACTATTTTATAAGTTGGTCAACTAGTGAATGTAGTACCTAATAATAATTATTGTGTGCAGGATAAACGTGCACTCAAATTTGGAGCCCATAATACGTGCAACCATGTCCAGAGGCAACTCTCTTTAGGAGAAGATGCAGCTTTCTCCCACTAGAAAAACCAGAAACAAAAGCAATGAACAGAGAGAAACTCCACCGATATGGCAATCTCTATGTCCAAAAAGAAGTCCAAAGCATCAAAAAAAGTAGAACAAAAGCAATATGATTTTGCTGATACAATTTTGTTTAAAATTCTCTACCGTATCCCTGCTGCAATCCTCCTGTTAATTCTCATCTTCCTTTGGTCTTCTTCCACAACTATCATCTCTGGGAAATTTGTTCGTGTATGCATTTCGTCGCGGAAGCTCAATAATCTGTACTGTCTCTCTGCAGGTGCCCAACCGAACTTTGAAATCCCAATTTCAGCTCATAACAATAGTTTAATTAGTCCAAACATAAGTGCCAGTATCAGAGACGTGGTCAACATCGTCCGGGATGACCCAGATTCAATCGTCAGCAACAGGGTTCACAATAATGACAGTGGTGGAGAAGTTGCGATTGCTGTGAAGGCTGTTGAAGCGCAGCTACAAGTTCAAAGATCATGGATATCGAATAAGAATCATGCGGAATCATGTGATGGAAGGGGGATTTATGTGTATGATCTGCCATCAAAGTTCAATAAGGACTTGGTAGGTCAATGTGGAGATATGATTCCATGGACAAATTTTTGTAAGTATTTCAATAACGAGGCAATGGGGGAGCCTATTACAAAGCTTGGAAAAGGATGGTATCACACTCATCAGTACGCCCTGGAGCTGATATTTCACACAAGGGTTTTGAAGCATCCTTGCAGGGTTTATAATGAAAACGAGGCAAAGCTGTTCTATGTCCCATTTTATGGTGGCTTAGATATCCTGAGGTGGCATTTCAAAAATGTCTCAAATGATGTTAAAGATACCTTGGCGCTGGAACTTGTGAAGTGGCTCGAGAACAAAAAGTCATGGCTTCAACACTCTGGTAAGGATCATGTATTTGTGTTGGGAAAGATTTCTTGGGATTTCAGGAGAAAAAGTGATGCTTCATGGGGGACTAGATTGCTAGAGCTTGATCAAATGCAGAACTCTGTGAAGCTGTTGATCGAACGCCAACCCTGGCACATCAATGACATTGGAATTCCTCATCCTACCTATTTTCATCCCCATTCGGATGATGATATCATCACTTGGCAGCTGAAGATTATCCGAACAAATCGCAAGAGCCTAGTCAGTTTCGCTGGGGCGGCAAGGCCAGATGCACCGGAAAACATAAGGTCAATACTGATCAATCAGTGCAACTCAGATGAAAGGAAATGCAGGTTTCTGACTTGTAGTTCAGGAGGATGTGATCAGCCTGAATCTGTTATTGAGCACTTTATGGAGTCTGAATTTTGCTTACAACCCCCTGGAGATAGCCCAACAAGAAAATCCTTATTTGATTCGCTTGTCTCAGGTTGCATTCCGGTACTCTTTGATCCATTCACAGCTTACTACCAATATCCATGGCATTTACCAGAGGATCATAGCAGATATTCAGTGTTCATAGACCAAGAAGAGGTGAGACAGATGAAGGTAAATGTGGTAGAAAGGCTCACGAAGGTTCCCGCAAGGGAAAGAGACGATATGAGGAGGTACATTGTTTATGAACTATTGCCTGGTTTGGTATACGGAGACTCAAATTCTCAGCTTGAGAAGTTTCAAGACGCATTTTCCATGACAATGAAAAACTTGCTTGAGCGGGTGAATAGAATAGAATGAGTTCTAAAACTGGGTTTTATTACTTCATATTGCTTTCTTGTTCATAGTGTGGGGGAGTAACTGACTTGCCATTGACGTGAGACTTGAGTCAATGTTCAGTCTTTCTCTGTTTTCCCTTTCTTTTTTGTCTTTAAACATGAACAAAGTTCAAGTTATAACTTCTAACCCAATTTATAAATAGCAATAACTAGTTCAAGAACTACTTCTTGAGCAATCGGTATTCCTCCAATCATCAGCTTCATCAAATGTTCACAACTTCTCTTAACATACTGGTGTACCCAAGCCTTGCTCAAGTTGTTTCAGTTATCAAATCAAATTTTGTTCAATAGAATAATCTTCCAAAAACTTCTGGTACAAATGTCCATAGGAATATCTAAATTGCTTAGAAAAATCCATGAGATTTGTGAACATTGATTTCATCCAGGCCCGGCTCTAGGGTAAGGCAAGCAAAGCCTTCGCTTTAGGCCCCAAATTTTAATAGGCCTCACATATTTTTTTGAAATACTACACCTTTATGCCTTAAGCAAGTCAAAATACAAAAGAGCAGGTGAACAAAAACCATCCCTGCATCATGAGCACTCACCACCCCAGCCTCAAAGACTCATAATTTTATAATAATATAATTAATTTATATTAATTAAATATAAAAATTAAGATAATTATAAAATATCTATTTATTATCTCATGTCTAATAAATATTTATTTTCTCTCACTTCTCATATTTTTTTAATTCTGATCTCTTTATGTTATTTTTCATAAAAAATATATAAAAATTAAATAATTAATAAAATAAGATATATTCTCAATTCTTTAATCATGTGCTTAATAAATTTTAACTTTTTATCACTTTTCAATTTCCATAATAATATTAATTATCAATTATTTCTCTTATTCCAAACCAATTAACAATAATATATATGTAATGATCTCCAACTATTTTAATAAATTTTTTTCTTTTTTTTTAATTTCAAAAAAAATAAAAAAAACACCTCATTTCCTTAATTTAAAAAAAATCTCAATTAAATATTTAACCTTAGGCCCAAAGTTATTCCATCGACAATCTTCTCTGGGAACTATGACGGCTGCCCAATCCAAATTGAATTCGCTTCCCAAGCACTAATCGGCAATCCGGAAAGGTTCTCACGCCCAAAACAAAAGAGCCCATGACGTATTCTCTGATGCAAAAGATTCTGACCCTACAATTCAGCGTTTAACAGATGGCCCCGACTCAGCAGACGTGTAAACATATAAAAAGTCCACGTGTAAAAGGCATCTTCACTATCCTAGAAATGCTATGCTGGCTCAACACGCAGGCTAGACCAAGCTGTTAGCCTAGTTTCACAGTCGTATAAATTACGCTCCAAGGTTTTCCTTTTTTAGTTGTAATAATATATTCGATGCTCTGTTCTCCGACGTATCTCTTTCGACGAAATCTTAGTGCGGTTGCTCTTTCTGCTTCTCTGCTTTTGTCTAAGCGTTTATCACCGAGCTCCAAACAAACCCTCTTGAGTTTTCCTCAGATTTCGCCAGTTTCTTTGGTTTCACCGTCAATCGAAACAGGGTTGTCAAGGTCTTTCTTGGGTTGTTTCAGATTTGATCATACTATGGCTGGCCAATCTTCCAAGGGGTCAATCCATGACTTCACTGTTAAGGTTGGTTTGGATATATTTGACTTCAAATTTATGCCCCATGGATAAAAGTTATTTTGACTTCGAATTTAGTTTGTCTTTGATTTATTCCTTTATGCGTTCTTTTCTTTTCTTTTTTCCCTCTGATGATATGAATATTTACTATTTTTTGTATTGCGGTGATTATAGGATGCAAGAGGAAATGATGTTGATCTAAGCATTTACAAGGGCAAGGTCCTCTTGATTGTCAATGTTGCATCACAATGGTACCTCCAACTCTCAGTTTTGGGACTATAACCCAAAAGACTTTTTTCAAGTTTTAGTTGTTCACTAAATCTTTTTTTTCTTTAATAAGGGTGTATTGGATTATATGTCTTTTGATGAACTGATAATGCTGGACTTTGGCCTTTTTCCTTCTTTTTTAACTGAACTTCTAGACATAGTTTTGTAATTTGCTGCTTAAATGTTGATGCAGTGGCTTGACAAATTCCAACTACACTGAGCTGGGTCAACTGTATGAGAAATATAAAGATCAAGGTTTGTTTTAGCATCTTTCTAGCTTTGTGTTTTCAATTAATAGATTACATGTCTACCATCTTTTACCAGAATGCTGAGAACCGAACAGGACCTTCCAGTTGTCAGTTTTTTCCGTGAAGTACGGCTGTAGACAATGCTTGAAACATTCCAGGAATTATTATTTGATTAATTCATTTATTCCTTTTCTCCTAACTCTTTCTACCATATCACTTGTTTCTGTCCTGGGGCAGGTTTGGAGATTCTGGCATTCCCATGTAACCAGTTTGGAGGTCAGGAGCCAGGGAGCAATGAGCAGATCTTAGAGTTTGCTTGCACTCGCTTTAAAGCTGAATATCCCATATTTGATAAGGTATGCTGTTTGAAAATATAATGACAGCTCCGTTTGTACTTGAAAGATAATCTGAAACCAAAGATGGCTTAGGAACGTCTCACCCCAGCTTATGCCGCGCAAGACAAAATTTAGTCTTAAAAATCAAAGCTGTATAAACAGACTCCAGAATTGAACTCAGAATAGGTCAAATATTCATACTCTAGCCTATTGTAGGGTCATCTGAAACCTGAACCATTATTACTGGCATAGCCAGTCTTTTTAGTTAGTCTGCAAAATTCCTTGTTCAGTTTGCCTCGCTGATAATATGGTGTGTGCAAGCCTTTGTGAATGCTTCAATGAAATAGTGAAGTTAATAATGTTTTCAACTTGTAGGATGTACTAACATATCAGATCTTCCTCTCCACTCCATGTGATTTTAGGCATTGTACTTTTCGTTGGAGTTGGGAGTATTTTAGATCTGACTTCATTCTCATGATCTTCATACAGGTTGATGTGAATGGTGAGAAGACTGCTCCCATATACAAATTCCTGAAGTCAAGCAAAGGTGGACTCTTTGGGGACAGCATCAAGTGGAATTTTTCCAAGTTCCTAGTCAATAAAGAGGGCAATGTTGTTGATCGTTATGCTCCCACTACTTCTCCTCTTAGCATTGAGGTAAAAGCCAATTTCATGTATTCTGTTACTAACTTTGAAACATTGAGCAAAGTAATAACTCCTGATTGATGCTGTTTCAATTTTGCAGAAGGATGTAAAGAAACTGCTGGCTTGATGCTGGAAGTTGCTTCCTCAGCTCATAGTGAATAAAGTAGATAATTTTATGAATAAAAAGCTAGTATTACAAGGACGTTTCTCTGTTTTTGTTTCCCAATCTACAAAGATGGGTTAGACTGTACTAGAATTTAGAAGCTGTACCCCTAATTTACTTATGGATAATTACATATTTCGTCCAGATCGTATTTTACATATTTTGGCTAGTACTAGCAACAAAATGCTAGAATCTCATGCCCATTAAGGGGGCAATTCCGTCCAATTTTACATTCTTTGTTTGTTAACGCTACCTGACTTTTAGAGGATCGAGCAACGAAAGGAAACAATTGGGCTTTACCACTAAGCCGTTAAAATGGGCTTATATCAAAGAATTAAAACTTGTACACGTGTAAGCAGATTGAAGCTTCCCAGCATCACAGGGCTGAACGGCAAGCTTCATGGTTCTCTCACTTCACTTCCTCTTCAAAAGATAGTCTTTCTCTTTCCATTTCCTCTCGGACAAGACAAGATTACCCAATGGCAAGCAAAAGCACAAAGAACCCCGAGTCCATCTATGATTTTACTGTTAAGGTTGGTTTGTTCTTGTTCTTTAGTTCTTTTATGTACGCTTTTAAGCTCTTTTATTAAGTTTTCAGTCCATTTACCCGTCCATTGATTCTTTCCTTGTCATGCAATTCCACGAAAGAGAAGCAAAGAAATGAAGGAAAAGAGAAAGTTAGCTACCTTTGTTTGTTCTTTAAGCTGATCATCTTAGATATATATATATATATATATATATATATATATATATAATTGGGAAATTTTGATGGTTGCTTGACTCCTTCCATGTCTTTGGTTCTAAAATTCTAACTTAGGTAGTAAGAGCTGTCTTTGTGGATTACCTTTTGTTAAGGTTGTTTAGTTACTATTTGAAAGACACTAGAAAGAGAGACACATGAGCTAGATTGAAAGACAATTAACTGTGAAGCATGCTGTTTCAGTCTCTGGCTCATGTTCATTTCCAGAAAAGGATTAAGAAAAGAATATTATGTGTATTTTTTTTTCAATTTAGAATATTCAGGAAAAGAAGAAATATTTATATGATCCTTTTCCTTCCGCTGACAGGACGCTAAGGGAAATGTTGTGGA
This sequence comes from Theobroma umbraticum, assembly GCF_002168275.2. NCBI lineage: Eukaryota > Viridiplantae > Streptophyta > Magnoliopsida > Malvales > Malvaceae > Theobroma > Theobroma umbraticum. The sequence continues at coordinate 2,056,554 of NW_018397254.1, read as the reverse complement.
CCTCAGTGCTTACAAAGGAAAAGTGCTATTGATTGTTAATGTTGCTTCCAAATGGTATCTGCTTTCTTATTCTGTGATCAATATTGGACGTCTCTTCTTTGCAACTGAGCCAACTGATAATGATTTATAGCCATCAGTTTCTCAGTCCTTTGCTCCCTTTCATCCTTGTTATTTGTTTCTTTCACCAATTAGGATCTATATTTCTGATTCTCTGTTTGGTTGTTTGTGGCAGTGGAATGACAAACTCAAACTACACAGAACTGAATCAATTACATGAGAAGTATAAAGATCAAGGTTTGCATTTTGAACCTTTGAGTTTGCCCCATGCCTGAACTGTTTAATACACTAATAATAATTTAAAACAATAGCCTGAACTGTTCCCTTATGTGGGCATGTATTTCTTGAACTTCTACTAATATTCTGATGTGGGTTAGACTGTGGAGTATTGGGATGAATGAATCCCCCTTCAAAGATTATATTGTCATCGCATCGCTTGCACAGACTCAATTTGCATTTGTTTCTGTAAAAGGCTTGGAGATACTGGCTTTCCCATGCAATCAATTTGGTGAGGAGGAACCAGGATCAAATGATCAGATTGCTGAGTTTGTTTGCACCCGCTTTAGATCAGAATTTCCCATCTTTGACAAGGTAGATTGAGAAACCAAAATCATGCTGCACTTTCTGTACTGTTGAAGCTTAGTTAAACTTGAGTATTGTTGCTGGTGACCATATCCTACAGCTCTTGGATTTAGCAGGTCTAAACTTTACATATTGAACTGAGGATTTTTAGGCATAGTTGATGATCAGCTAACTAGCCTGATTGGCATACTTTAAGTACAAAACATGTAACATGCTTGCAACATACATATTTAATTGATTCAATCTTTTTTGAGAACTCTGCCCATGAACGGTATGGATCTAATGTGCAAAACTTTATTGAACCATATCTCCTTGTTGTTCTGGTATTAGATTGAAGTAAATGGCGATAATGCTTCTCCACTGTACAACTACTTAAAGTTAGGCAAATGGGGAATTTTTGGAGACGATATCCAATGGAACTTTGCCAAGTTCCTGGTCAGCAAGGATGGCCAAGTTGTTCATCGTTATTACCCCACCGCTTCTCCACTTAGTCTTGAGGTGAAACTACTTTTGCCATTCTCATGCTTCAAGTTCCTTTTTGGCATTTCATATTGAGGTACTGTTCTTATACGAAGTGAGTTAAATCTTTAGCTTTATATGGTGTTATTGCAGTATGACATAAAGAAACTATTGGGGCTTGGCCAAGAATGATTAGTGAGAAAGAGGAGGGAGGATGAAGCTGTCACACTAGTGCTGAGAGATATAAGAGTTGCAGAATGCCATGTGAGAAAACTTTGGTTAAACGGGGACCCAAAACTCAGTGTATTATTTATCAGATGTAAGACTTGCCTTTATCTACGTTCTTTTTATGTGAAACTAGCTGATAGTGACCTGTATGGTGGTCGACCTCTTTAATTATTTGCAATTTGGCTTTCCGCGAATACTCTCTGCTGTGGTTGTAGATGGATTCAATATGTTCAACATTTGAACTGGTTGTCACTGAAACAATGAAATTCCCCCCACCAAGGGAAGCATCAGTCATTACTTACTCGCGGAAAATTTGAGCTTAACCTGAGGTTGGGAATTGATTTTCTCTATAATACAGAGTTTAAAATGTAGCATTTGGTATATTACCAGGTCCAACTCTATCGATCTCATGCTACATTGTCCTCAATCCTATACATATCCTAAACCCGTGGTGTTCCCACCTGGGAAATGGTATGAACCACAACGCCATAGAGTTCAGCTTAAATTTGTAGATAATCAATTACAACACAATCCAATGGCCAAAAATATGGCAACCATTGTTTGCTTGAAATACTGGTTACCCTTAAAATGGGCATCTCTTCCAGCTACATATTAACGTTCCTTCAGCTCAAACTACATAATTTTTCAACAAGTTTACTAGTGACACTAGAGAAACTCAGTGACTTTGTTACAATCTAAGTTAGCACAAACCAATTGCCCCTATTGGGCGAATTGGGAGGATTTTAAATTTTCATACTTCTCAACGATTCAGCACATGTACAACAACACATATGTACAAAAATACCCTGATCATCCTCGCGTCAAGTCAATATCTGTGTGAGGGTTTCTCGGATCAACATGCCGTGAACCAGGCCAAACACCCATAGAAGGGTGACTGAAATTTTGAGTTGAAGGTGCACCAGTTTGTGTAGCTGATTTATTGCTGAGCTGGGGTAGGGAATCCTTACTGCCTTTTGGGCTGGAGAGTTGTTTGTTCTTGGTTTTAGATCCTCCATAGACAAAACTGCATACCACCAGCTGCGGCAAGTGTATAATGCATTAGAAAACTCAGATGAATAAAATTCATGCCACAGCCTCCACCAGTGACCCACTGCAACATAGAACAAAATTCACGTTGCACAAATAGATTTTGGTACCCCTATTCAAACTCACTAAACCCAACCAGTACTCACTAAAAACATCATACTAGGATATAGATTCTCCGTTCTTACATGCATGCAAACAAGAACCTCTTCAGACTCAACTAATTTTACCAAGCACTCAACCACGCACATCTCCTCCAGTATGCACACCACCGGACATAACAAGCTAGAATATCTAAATAACACAGTGCTACATGCACTGTGCATGCCATATCACTGTGCCCAAAATCTTCCCTCTGGTACTATTTTTTAAAATCAAAAGTCAACAATAGCAATAAGACTTGCATGCTACGAAGCTCAACATCATATGTAAGCAACTACAGTCATAAGTAAAACTTATGAGGAACAAAAAAAATACCTGAACTAGGCTTGATGCAATCAAGGTTGCAACCCCACCACCTATGACATGACCATCAGGTGTAGAAAGAGAAGCACTTATGCCACCTGTTCGACTGCGGGGTCCACCATCCTCAGCAAGCAAGTAAGAACCCGACAAGCATAATATCTCAAAACGGCCCTAAGAAAAGCTAAAACAGATCAAATAAGTTTCCTCCAAGCTGCACAAATATCATTAAAGGTTCAAAAGGATAAATGCATAAAATGGAAAGGTCAATTGTGTTCCAAAAACTTGCACTATGATCTAAACCTATGGAAATTAAAAACTTGTTCCTTTTTGTCAAAGACTAAATAGACCCAAGAAAGATGCTATGGCTAATCAACTAAGGAGACATCATAAGCTAAAATGCAGGCCATTGAAAACACACTAGGGACTTCGTTTGCAGAAAAGTATCACCTTATCTATGACGTGTGACAAAGACATTGAAGTGTAATTCATGTCTCTCTCCACCTCTCTCATGTAGAGACATATGCACAACCCCCAACACTAACTCACTTTGCTCATAGAGCATTTGACTTTGTTTGCAAAGCTAAGCCAACCTTTAACCAAAAGCTCTTTCCATATCTTTGAACCCCAGGCCCAGGTGAATGTTGAATTTCGAAATCAAGTCCAAATTCATCCTGGCAGTTATGTTTTTGGAGCTAGACCACCATCCTATGCTTTCACAAGTAGTACTAACTAAGCAGAGAACCACTAAGCACTATGAACTCACGTTTAGAGGTACTATAAGCCTGTAAGCATAAGTATACATTACAAAACAGAGTGATGCGCATAAAGTCCATGTACAATAATATGAAATGCACAAACAAACAAAAAAACAAAACAATACATAATTCAGGCTACTATGATTTTGAAAAATGTATTTAAACAGGATGGCAAGAAACACATGGAATTTGTGTGCCACATTTCAAACCGCAATTCTAAGAATTCGAATAAAGAAGCTACCAAAGATGTTCTGGCATTCAAAAGGTCATGGCATACAAAGTTTTACAATTTTTTGTAAAAGTAAAAACAAAAGGAGCATTGAGTGCCACAACCTCATACGTCACAGTAGGAGTAGAAGATGCAGGCTGACGAAGAGTTACTGAGGAAACTGTACCACTGCCTGATAAGATACAGACAGCCCTTGGCCGCTGTTGAGAAAAGGACAACATTTTTGCGACAATGTCCTGAAAAAGAAGATAAAATTGCACATTCCCAAGTCAAGATTTAGTTCTACATGCCTAGGAAATTGCAGATGCTATTTGCAACTAAATCATATAAGTTAACACATTAACATTAATCTAAACCATATATGAGGGCTTATGTACATAGTACACAAATTCGTAGGGGCTCATGTTTACTTGAAGTGGGGACAACAACTCACACTCACAGTTCAGAAGTGCAAAAAGAATGATGCCACTGTGTGAAAGTTATCATTATGCAAAAATCAATGCCCTTTTGAACAAGTTAAACAATGTTGCCTGTTAGGTTTCCCCACCACTAAATGAATTAGTCATTACAAGCTGGTCCAGAAGAGAGATAAAAAAATGAGGTTTCCTTATTAGGAACAGCATCACAAGAATGGACAGTAACACAGTGGACTAATGTGAAAATGCATGAATTGTGTAGTCGTCTTCATCTATACTTTTCAAATTCATATCACCTAAACGACACATACATTGAATATGGGCATGCTTGTAATCACCATACAACTGCATGAGCTGTTAACTCCAATAAGTATTTAAGTGTATTATCCTAAAGGTTAGTCAAGCATATTGCCATCTATCTCAGCCTTCTTACTCTCAAAATTCACAAGGAGGGGATCACAACTCCATCTGCATCGAAGTCACAAGAATTACAGGCTTCAACTAAATCCTAGAAAGCAAACATTACAGGCTCAGTAATGCATGTTTTGTAGAAAAGATCTTTGTGTTCAAATCATCTATCCCAGTAGCTATATTATAATTAAAGCTATATTCTTATTAACGTATTCAACTGCAAACCAAGTAAATTCAAGATCATTCATATTGTGTATTAAATGTGAAACAAACTAGAAAGATGTAGCGTACTTCTCCGATTCCAACAGTGACAACATGAGGTGCAAAGGCCAGTCCTGCTGAACTGTTCATCCATTCACCTATATCAGAAACAACTGAACGTTTAAAGACAAATCCAGAAACCAAGTAGCATATTTCGCACCACAGGTGGTTATAAAAGCATTCTATTCTACTTAACATTAAATTCCAAAAAATTCTAGCCTATCCTCATGATTCTTACAATGTAAGTATGAGCAGAAGCAGCCAACAGAACTAGGGTAAAATACATGCAAGAAAAGATGTAATTAGCTGTTACTGCACAGATAACATAATAGGCGACATCAAAGATGCATTGCAGCCTAAAACTATCAGATCACTGAGCATAATAATAAAATCAAAGCTTAAAGAGGCACAGAACTATTTCCTACCAAAAGATCCTAGCTGTAATCCAATTAAAACGTCAAAATCCAAAAAAAAAAATCCAACCTAGAGTGGCTAATTGCTGCTTCCGCCCAGTCCCAGGAGGCCGGCCTCTGCATCTTTTTTGGCCAGAAGCATCTGATCCTGATGAAGGCTTAGGCTTGGCAGGCATAGGCAAAAGTCCCAATGAAACCTGCCCATCAGGAGCATATTTTCGGGGCCTCCCTCTCTTCTTCTTTACCGGCTCGCCCGGTGGCATCCCAGAGGACACACCCATGTTAATGCCATGAGGAAAACTGACGTTTTTAGGCTCTCCTGTAAATGTTGATCCAACATTTGACTGAACCTGAACCTGAGGGTTAGATAAGGGCCTGAACCCCGGTTGGGAATTAAATGCTGCTATACCAGTGTGTGTTACCGAGCCAGAACTAGACCCACCAACCGCTCTATGAATATAATAAGGAGTTGACCCGCCTGATAATGCCATAGCTTCTCTCCCATCCATGCATTTACTATTGAAGAATTAATCACAATTTAAGCAGAGAAAATAAAAAAGACTCTGTTTTTGGCACCTAAAAGTTGTTTCTTTAAAGCCTTTTAACCCCAAATAATAAACTGATTAAAAATTGTAACGAAGAAGAAGCACAAAAAAGGAAGCTCTGACAAAAGGGTTTTACCAGGGTTTTTCAATAAGTAGAGAAAATAGTCTAACAACAACAGAATTTGAAACCTCTGCTTCAAAGAAGCCCCTTTGTAACCCTAAATCTTCTAAAGCAAAGAGAATGATGTTCAAAGACAGGGTTTTTCAGGGGTTTCTTCTTTAAATGAGTATAATTTAAGAACCCCAAGACGCTTCAATCGAAACCCAGATAAACAAGAGCAACAACAAGAGTTAGAGGTTAAATCTTTTCACTCTACAAGAACCCATCACTAAAGTTAGCTCTTGAGCAACAAAAAGAATGCTGAACAGCAAGGGCTCAAAGACCCAGACAGACTAGAAACTCCTAACAAGTTCTTGCACTCAGAGCCCCGAACTCATCAAGAAAAACAAAACCCTAGATTTTGAAAACCTAGGGTTTTGAGAAGAGAAATGCAAGAACAAGGAAAAGAACGAAAAGAGAAGAAAGAAAAAAAGAAAAGAGTGACAGAAAGAAAGAAAAGACAAAGAGGAAAAATGATTTGAAAAATGAAGAGCTTTTGAATTAAAGGTGTATGAGGTAGAAGACCTTTCTTTTCCCCTTTTTTTTTTTTTTAAAATAAAATTGTTTCTTGGGGTTGTTTAGTAAAGAGTCAAGTCGGGGGTGTTCGTATTCTGACCAAAGACTTTAGAAAGAGTTGAGTGATGGTATTGGGAGGGACAGTGAGTGGCCCACAAAAAGTACCCCAAAACTCCCTTACAGTGTGTATGTCCTTATCAGATTGCCATTCCTTAGGGCAGTGAGCCCCTTATTTTTTTCCCCTTCTTTTTGCATCAAAGAAGAGTACTTTGTTTTGTTTTCTTTCTCTGCTTCAATTGAGTGTCCATCTGGTGATGGCTGCTTTTTCTGGTTTTGGTTTTTCCATTCAGTACTACTAACACTACCCTGATGAAAACTGAGCCAAGGAGTAAGATAGAGATGGTCAAGGAATCCAAACAACAAAGCCTCTAAAAGAGGGAGAATGCCCATATATTTATTTTATATAATATTATTATGAGGAAAAAGAAGGATGTGAGGTAACCAAGGAACCATTTTGCTTCACAACAAGGAAAATAACGTTGGTCTTGGTTTCTTAGAAGGGTTTGGTGGTATTCAGCCCAGAAGAGAAAGTGCCCTCAACGATGTCGTTTTAGATTTGACATCTTATTGGAAAGCTGCCAAGTGACAAGTAGTGGTATAAACATGTAAGTCCACTTTCAGATAAGCTGAGGTCCTTTTAGGCCAGCTGTAATTTTGGATGCCATGGCTGGGCTACTGCCTTTCCCAATCGTATTTCTCAGTAACTCTGGGTGTACCACTTTTTTACACGAGAAATGGTTTGAAAAGTGCTACTTCCAAGCTTCAAGATATAGATTCTACCACCCAAAGACAAGGATCTGTCCACTGTAAGCTCTCACGCTTAGCATATTGCCCACGAATATAACACAGTTAGTAGAATTTAAGTCAAGTGAACACTGAGCAAGTAGAGATTGTTAGTCCAGACTTAGCAAAAATCATATGCATCCAAAGGCTCAAAAAAATTGTACAGCTACCTAATTAATAAACCTGCAGTGATACACAAGATTAAGATATTAGGAGTACAATTACTGACAGAAACATTTAATTTTGCTATGCCAGAGCTGTTATGTCAGAGCGTTGGCAATAAAATGTTTTTTTTTTCAGAACTTGGAGAAGGTGAACCAGCATCGGGCAAACAGCCAAACTCCAGCAGCACTTTTTACTCACAAAGCTAGGATGCATAATAGAAACAGATGACATAACGTACAGACCCATTTGATAAGGTCTCATCCAGCTGTTTCCAACTTTACATTCTTCTTCCCATAATCCAGGTACGTCTGCCGAGTGCCAATTACCAGAAAAATGAAGATCTATACATTTTACGTTAAAAGCAAGTTTGACCACTGACTCAAATCAAAAGTTAGAATAATTTGGTTCAGCATCTCAAACATTATCATTTCCCAATAGAAGATCACCAGTAGCACTTTTGGTTCATTGAATAGATGAAAATAAAATAAAATAATTATTATACAAAAATATAATAAAATAATAATAACATATAATTGTTATTACGTAATTTAATATTAGGAATAAAAATAATTAATATAACTTATTACAATATTTGATTGACAACAATAACTTTGGAATAAGAAAAAAATAAAACTACCCTTTATTATATAATTAATTATTTTATTTTATTTTTAAATATTAATATTTTATTTATAATATAATCATTAACATTATAAAATACTAATATTTTATTTATAATTTAAATGTTATTATGTTTTTTTATTTTTAAATATTTATAATTTACAATTTATTTAAAATATTCAAAATTGATAGCTTAAATATTAATATTTTGTTTATACTTTAATGATTAATATTAAAAATAATAATATTTAATTTATAATTTAAATGTTATTATGATTATTTATTTTTATTTAATTTGATCTTTTAAATATTAATAATTTATATTTTTTAAATATTAATAATAGATTATTTAAGTATTAATATTTTATTTATAATTTAATAATTAATATTATAAAATACTATAATTGGTAATTTAATTTATAATTTAAATATTATTATGATTAAAATATTAATACTTTTAATTAATTTTTAAATTCAAAATATTTTATAATATATAATTAATAACTTAACCTCTTTATTATAATAAGATTTATTTTTTCTGTATTTGCATTTTTTTTTTTTTAATTTATATTTTCACTTAATAATTTAAAGATTAATATTTTAAAATATTATTATTTTATTTATAATTAAATATATTATAATTAAAATATAAAAAATTAATTTTTTAATTTTTAATTTAAAATATTAATTTTATAAATTTAAGTTTGTAATTTTTAAAAATAAATAAGGACATTTTAATCTAAAATGTTTGGACTTTACTCCCATGGTGTGGACTAGCTAATATCATGAAAAGGTGGTATTAGCTATTCCAAGCTTTTATCAAATTTTGAAGAATAGTCAATCCTTTTTGAAACAGAGGATTCTCCCAACCAAACATGTCGTAAAAACTTTAACATGCCTGAAAGGCTTCTCCTCCGTCATTTTTGACGTGTGGGATTCTAATATAATTCCCTCGATTGCCAATCAACAGTATACCTTATTTATGATTTGAATGAACTCAATGCCTTTAAACTAACAATTCTAAAGTTAAGACACGTATAAACAAGAAACTTATCAAATTTGCCTAGGATGGAAACTAAGAAAATACCTGAAGAATCTGAATAGCAGCAAACTTGTCAACTATAGTTTTCGATACTATTGGGTGCAAGTTCAAAGGCTTTAGCAGCAAATCCGCATTCTGTTGAAAAGACAAACTATGAGATTCCTTACTGCTTGTCATATATTGCTGCAGCAATGAGTTTATGCTATGCATCCAGGATTAACAACAATATATTTACATACATGAAAATGAAAGAGCACGAATCTTATTTGACAATTAATTAAACCCTTGTGCATGTATTTCAGGTCTACAAATCTACTCACGTAAGAAAGATTGTGAATTATGCAGCTTTAACATTTTGAAGTTTCTATGAGATAGCCACGAGCACCTACCTTTGATGTAAAGCACTCATTCCAAAACGTGTACTTAACTCCATCAAGCTTTCCTGTTTTAGACAGGTCATCGATGAATAGCTTCACTTGTACAGCCTGATCAAAATCAAAAACAAAAACAAGATTTAGGGAGCAAATTAGAGATTATGTGACTGAACATAAGATAAATGCGCACGTCAGGAGCACGTTGTCGTCTGTCAAATGGGTAGCCAACAATGAAGCCCACCAAAGAAAGTTCAGAGATCTGCATACAGGCCAGAGCAAAGATGATCAAGAGTTGTGACAGAAGATAGCTCAAAGTTCAATAACGATCAGCATTATCCCTGGCCTCAGATGTATGCATAACTCAGCTCATACCAGTTGTTCCCTTAATACATCCATGATATATTTTGCAAACAGAAAGCAAGCTAAGTTCTGTTCCAGTTGTCCAATGAAACAAATAAACAATATTAGCTACAACACGATCATGATTGCATTGACCACAGGTTGATTTGAAAAGATTTGTGACCCAAAGGTGCATTATTATTATTATGATGTTTAGGTCCTTCTAAGGAAGAGACATCATGGGACTCCTTGACTGGGAAAAAAAGGAGCATCCAAAGCTAAGGATTAACAAATGAAAGAGCACAACTCCCTTAAAAGATTCCACACAACAATGTATCGGCATAGAAGCAGTCACAGAGTACACAAAAGTTCCAGGTACGGACAACTTCACCAAACACAAATCAAGCAAAAGAAGAAAAGGACTTTGTTGAACTTACATCATCCAAGCAGAACTCACACTAGGGCCCACATCTGCAACCCCAACTTCACAAAAAGAAAGGAGGAGAAAGATAAACAAAGAGACGTACTCCCACCTAATACCATAATCCAGGAAAACAAAAACTAGGTTCTCTTTCCAGTCCACCTCCTCCACCCTAAACATCCCGCCCTGCTAATTCACTGACAACAAAATCTTGGGGTATTACATTTACATGTATTATCTTATTATCCTTAACTAGTACCATGAGACTTGTTCTTCCTTGTAAAAACTCTTTAAGTAAATTAAATTTTAATTCCAAGAATGAAGAAAGAAAATTGAACCAAACTCACCAGGATTTGAAAATCACTAGCCATCAGATCAATATTTGTTTTCTTCCGAATCAAAACACTGCATAGATGCATAAAAAAGACAAACATTAATCGGCTTTCTAATGGTTCTATATTAACAAGCATCACCAAAATAAAGCACTTCAACATTTTTTACTTATTTGATGATACCGGGACTACGAATGATGAATTCTATACTGAGACCCTCAAAGCTTGTTTCAACATTGAGACCCAATAGTTGAAAAATACTTGAGATCAGCCGCATATAAAAAAAAAAAAAAAACCCGTACCTTAAAGGTGTGGCAATTTTGTTATCGAGGTCTGAGACAGCTAGTCCAACATACTTATCACCGACATCTAAACCAAGCAACCGTCCTCGTTCCAATGCTTTTGCTTTGAGCAAATCTTGGAAAAAGTTTACACACTTTACATACTGCATCTGTCTATCTATAAAATCATGAAATCAACATTAAGGTTAGATATTATCACATTAAAAGACAAGACTAAACGAAAAAGAATTCAAATAAACATTTCCTCAAACACCTTAAGAGCAGTCACAAAGCTAGTGGCCTAGCCATTCCATATTGAGGTAACCCAACTAGCCAAAATAGAACGGGAAACGGGAAGGAAGCAGACTGGCCAACTTACAGGAAAAAAAAATAGCGTCTTTGTAATTTGGGAACGCAGCAGAAGAAGACACGCAAGCAAAAACGCTACGCTTTCCTTTTCAGGTAACGCCTCACCGCTCTTACGCAATAACTGACCTTTACCTACGCTAAGCGTACTGCAGCTTCGGCAGCTCAAAACGCAACGTTTTTTAAGTGATTGAGTTCGCGCTCAGAATTTAATAGATTAATTAATAATTAGGGTAACTGACCCTACTTCTTACTCCTCAGATTCTGCTTTTTTTTTATTATTATTTTTGGAAAAGCCTTAGCTTCTGGTTATAATTCCATGCAGTCTATTAGTATTTGACTTTAACAGAGTCCACACAGTCTATTCTTATTTGATTTTTAATAGTTTATTTGATTTGATTTTTTTAATTTAAAATTTATTATGAAATTTTAAAAAAAATAATTATTTTTAAAATTAAATTAAAATTGTATGATAAATTTATTTTTATAAATTTTTTTAATAAATAAATTATTTAGTAAAATAATTTTTATATATTTTAATTTTAATTAAAATTATCAAATAAATAGAGGAAAAGAAAGTTTCTTTTAAGAGAGTAATATTATGATTATTTTTAATAAATGAGCACATTTTTAAAAAAAATTTAAAAAATTGACATAATTTTTAAAAAAAACTCCTTTCATGACCTTTTTCTAATTCTTTAAAAAATATATTTTTTTAAGAATATTTATGAGTCCTATTCGACTCAACTTCAAAAATAAATAAACTGAAGAAGAGCTCGAATCAAACAATCATATGACATCATTTATCCTAATAATTAATTAATAAATAAAATATCTTCATTATCTTAAGTTTTGATTATAATTCTACAAAAATCTATTAATAATAAAAATAAATCATCTATTTAAAAAAAAATTATTTCACTAGACACATAAGTATAATTGTTAATTAATTATTAATATTTTTATTAATTTGATAAAATAATAATTTTTTTCAAACAAATTTACTTTTTATTAAATTTAAAAATTATTATTATATAAATTATAATTTTTAATTTTTAAATTTTTTGTATTAAAAAAAAATTCTACCGCCAGATGATCGGTGGTCCTTTGAAGGGGCGAGTGGTGCTCCCCCACAAAGCACCAATACAGTGCTCCGTTGTAAACGGCCGATTGTGCTCTCCTGAGGAGTCGAAACCAGTGATCTCCAAAGAAGTACTGTCGGATCTGACATTGCACTACCAGCTCTGGCATCGATTAACTTGGAAAAATAAATATTTTAAATATTTTTAATTTAAGTATTAATGTCATTTATCTAAGACGAAATGTTTATTTTCAAAACTAATTTAAATTATAATCAAAATTTGTAAGGGTAGAGTATTTCTAGACTCAACCCTTCTATGTCTCTCGTACTTTCCCTGCTGCTGCTTTTGCAGTTTTGTTGCTTTCTAGTGATTACTTACTTCCTCCGACCTCTCCCCTAAAAAACCAAACCTAACCCTAACCGTGATTCCTACCAAATGGCGAGAACCAGAAGCAAACGGCGTAACCCATACTTGTCTTCTTCGCCACCACCAAGTGCAGGCTCTAAGATTGAGGTGGTTGCTATTCCTTCTTCACCGGAACAGAAGGACACGATTATGTTGCCGTTATCAAACCTCCACCCTCTGAAGAAGCCAGCCAATGGATCAACAATCAAAACTCAACTCTCGGAGAATTCACGCGAGAAGTACGCGGCCGCCGTGCAGTTGGTGAAGGAGGCACTGGCGACAGACCTGACGTCGGGGAAGAATCAGGATGTGGACTCACTGATGGACGTAGCCAATAAGGCGTTCACTTCGCTGGATGGGCTACAAGCAGATTACGAGGATTTATACAAAGCCGTTGAGGATTTTATCACGGGAAAAATGCGAGTTTCGGTAATGGAAAATGAGGTGGCGGAGAAAAAAGCTTTGGTGGGGATTTTATCTCAAAGCGATGAGATATGCGCTAAAGTGGAAGATGTGATGAAGGTACAAGAAAAGATCGAAATTGAGTTGTGGAATGCGACCAGACAGATTGGTCCTTTGAGAGAGAGGATTCAGGGGAAGAAGACTCTGTTGGAAGAGTTAGAACAGGAGCTGAAGACCAAAGGAAATTGCATTAACGAGCTGAAACAGAAATGGGCTGATGTTGGGGCGTCTCATGCTATCTGATAGCTGAGAGGGAGAATATGGCTCAGGAGGCTGAGGCGCGAGGAGAGTCTTGGCAGATGTTTATCGGCGCCGGGATGAGGCGAGGCTGCGATTGAAATGGCCAAGGATGGCTTGTACAGCTGCCTAGGCTGACTCTTCTCAAGCGTAAATATTGCTCTAAATTAGACTAAAATAGGAAATGATCTGAAACACCCTCTTCAATCTAGGGTTCATTTGATTAGTATTTTTTATCTTAATCACCATTTCCCCTGTAGAATGTCTTCACTTTCTTTCCGTAAGGCTTTCTAGCTAGCCTTCAAAACATACAACCTCTCTTTCTTCGATACGACTGCACAATACCTCCTCTGATATAAATAAGTACCAACTGGAACTTGGTTATAGCTAATTAGCTTAATAAACCTGATTTTTTATGTCAGGGAAGTCACATTTGAAACCAAATTATAGAAGCAATCAATGCGATTAGAAGCAAGAAACCAGGACAAGGTGACAATTGCCGATCATTGATTATTGGGCTGGCAAAAATTACAGGGCTTAAGCCACAAGAATCAATTGAATCAATGAAATGATCGCTAACTGCTAAAATTGAGTTGCTACGTGCTAACGATCTATTGTTGTGATGGTGATTGTCTATGGAAAAATGAAGAAAGGCTATCAAGCTCAGCACGTTTTTTAGCTACTCTTCTAAAAGGCTTCCGATTTCGCCACCACAAACGATCTATCCCATTGGAACGACCAAAATTACCATCCCTATTTGTAATTGCAAGCATTTTTTGAGTGCGACTACACTCGGATTTCTTCAGCCCATTCTTGGTTTCGCATGTCGAGGAGAGGGGGTTTTCGGCTCCACAGATTTCGCATATGTTGATCTGTCAAGTCATGAAAGAAAATGCTATCATGTAGATAACTTGAGACATGATAGAGAAATATTTGAGATGATAATTCCATTCTAAAACAATGGCTAGGTCCTCTACATTTGCAATGCTCCATCAGTAGAAGGTCAAGAAAGAAATTATGCTTATTCCTGAATACAAAAACTATTCCTAAGTCGAAAATTTACTGGGGCGCTAATAAGAACTAGTGCTATAGACACAATTACAGAAATAGATTTTGTATGTATTAAGTATAACATAAATACCTTCTCAAGCAATCCATAAATCAAGAATAATGCAACAATAAATTCCATTAACATACCTCTCATGATCTGATGGACGTAAAGTGAACACCAGGTTTTCAGTCCCAGGCATACATGCTGCACAGATATAAACCTTTGGTGGGTAAAGTAATTTAACACATTTACTGTGGTACCACTCACCACACTGACCACAAGCAATCATTGATCTCTCATCATAGGGCTTTCGACAAATGCAATAAAGCATACTTCGAGCTCTTAATAACTGCATTAAGAAAACAATACATAATTGCATCAAAAAAGTTTGCACTGTTCAGTTGTAGAAAGATGTGTTTTTACCTCAAGTCTCCTTTTAAGCAAACTGGCAAACTTTCCCCCTCTGCAATAAGTTCATAAACTCCATCTAAGCCAAGTGCCCCAGAATCTGCTGCAACCTGTACAGAAAACAGACATGCTAAATTGTGGGCCATGGCTAATTTAGAGTAGCACACACATGCAAACAGAGAAAGGATGCCAACCTTCTTAGCACGATCTGCCCACTGCAATCCAATGTCCTTCAATTCAGAAAGTTTCAGTCTGAAGTAATCTTCAGGTAAAATGTTCATCGCCTCTCCCTACCAAAAAACCATCTTTAGATGAATCACACACAAATGCAAATACCTTCATGATGTCAATGACATATACATCCAGAAACACCGCTAAACAATTAGAGAGACAATGTCCGTGGTTGAAAAGAAAATCGGATGGAAACAATACAAAGTCATGTGATTTTTCTCTCCCTTCTAACAATTTACATAATGTCAACCTAGATAATTTGCTTAATAGTTTTAGAAAGCAAATTAACCTACTGCAAAACTATATGAAAAGTGAAACATTAATAGATTATCAACACGGATTTAGATAAGACACAATCAATATTTTAAACTGCAGGGCTTCAGTCTTCAAGAGCATGAAAGAATCTGAAACGGGCAGAAATGGAGACTAACAGTTTATATTTGATACCAGCCAGAACTTTATAACCATGGATTGTTTCTTTTTTTGAAAGTTTATAACTATGGTTTGTTGTTGTCATTTCCATTTCATATCTTAAGTACACGAGCAAAAAAGTTAGAGGCAGAAATTACGTCAATCTCAGAGGGGAACTTGATTAACACTGTCTCATCTCATTTGAATGAGCTAGAAAAGTTCAAACGAATAATTCTATATTAAAACTTAAAATGGTTTAAAAGCCAAGCATATTCCAGTAGTACATACCTCTTTCAGGTGCCGTTGAATCTGTTGGATTGAAGGCTTCTCCAAACCCTTCTCTAAAGCATCTAACAATCTAGAAACTCGGACTCTCCATGAGTGTCTTGCTAATGCCCGCTCAAGATCACAATAACTTTGATGATCATATACACCTGCCACTCCAATAGCCTGTCCCAGAAAACCAAATTAACTCAGAGGGATCATTTCAATTTTCAATGCTTGGTAAGAGCATTTCATGTCCAAAAATAGTCTATATTCTGCCTTAATAAAATATATGAAGATGATAAAACCAGATGACAACAGGGAGAAAAGAGAGAACCTTCAATGCAGTAGTGAGTTTTTTGCCGACAACACTGAGATGTTTATCATAGTAAGACATTTCAAAATCCACTATCTGTGTCAAGCATGTTCTGCAAGCATAAGCTTGGTCCACAATTTGTTGTAATTTATCTCTCTCTTCAATCCTGCAACATTTATGCAACAAAAGTAAGTATTTAAATTCAAAAATTGGAAATATAAAAAACCCACTAAAGTGATAAATAAAACTAACAACAAATAAAGGATATTTCATATTCTTCAATTGTAGATATTTCATATCCTGCAAAAATTATAGGACAAGGACTTCCAGTTTATGGAAAACAGTCAAGGCAAATACCAATTGGCAATCAGTTTCAAGTGAAAGTGAAACAATTAGTTATTATTACATATGGACTTTTTTTCCAAAACCCCAAATAGAAACATAGAACCCTCGGTTGCACATGGAAGAAAAATTCCTTCCAATGTTTTTTGCTTAGCTTCATAAACGATTTCCACGTTCTTCCGGCATCTCTATAAGTTCTCCTAAAAAATTTTGTTTCAATAGACAAAACCCACTATCATAATTGATAATTCCAAATTTTTACAGGGACGAAAAAGTAAAACTATAGTAGATTAAAACATAATTTTGAAAATCAATCACACATTTTATACTGGACGCTAGAAAATAGCATTTAAATTATCACTTGTATACCTTACACAAAAGTTTTCATCAATAGATACAAGTTCAGATAGAAGCTTCACGTCCGAATACTTGCCATTATGCCTCTGTGCCAAGCAAGGGAAGCTGTTAATAGATTTACAAGCTTCTACTAAAAGACAATTCAAACAAATTAAAATGCATACCAAGATGCCACCTCCTTTGTTAGGTATTGATCCACCCATGAGAAGCTGACAATAAGAGCATACATACACTTCAGCATGATTTCTGCATCCTATGCACTGCAAATGGTAGCTGTTCATGGAAAAGATACCAAAAGGATGAGATGAACAGGGCATATCAATTACAACTGATATTAAAAAAATTGGGGACGCTAAAGAGTGAGCATACAAAATAAGGAGAATATGGAACTATAGACATAACAACACAGCAAACTCTATATAATTTAAAAGTGAGAAACAAATAAACAAGTAGGAAAACTTTTAACACCAAACAAATACCTTACCAGTCCTTGCATGTTGAACATGCTAAAAACTCCAAATCTTCAGAACCATTTGCACAGCACATACAAAGACATACTCCTTCACAACCCTGTGACTTTTCATATGCATACAAAGATCTATCGAGGGACTCTTTGATCTGGAGAATGTTGGCAAAAATTCTTTAAGGCACCTAATAAGAAATGATTTCTTCAAATTTCTGAAACACAAAAATGATTATAGGACCAAAACCTTCTGTAAGGCACCAAGCAGTGTGTTCTCATCTCCAGCAAAGTTTGCTACAGCATCCATGCAGCGTTGCTTCCACTTTTCAACCTTTTCAACTTCAGACAAGACCATATCTAGCTCTGCACATGTAAAAAATGAAGCTTTCCCATGCTCCTGCATGTGAAGTTTATAAGAAATCAAATCATCACTTCTAAGCTTAAATAATATAAAATACATACCAACTTTTTAGGGGAAGCTAACCACAATAAGCATCAGCGATAAAGCCAAAATTTCCAGTTCAAACAAGACATTCCAAATTCTCAAATACATAACAAGCAAAGCCAGGTTTTTAAACAATTTATTACTCTCACAAGACTAGGAACCAACAGGAAAGAGAAAAGATGATTTCATTGTAAAATGCCATTCCTTTCAAAATCATAATGTGAAAAGAGAATAAAAGACTAACATGTGATTAAATTTATTCGGGGAAAAAGTTACATGCAGTAGTTTTTTCATTTTTAACTTTCCTAGAAAAACTTTACTAAATAAGATTAGCGGCAAGATTGAGTATTACATGAAGAACCACAATATGAGACATAGAGCAAATATTAACAAAAGACTCAAGAAAAACAGTAAAGTGTGATATGTAATATCAATAATTCCAGCCCAAACTTTTCCCAGCACACATCCATGGCATACCTTGAGCTGCACTATTTGAGACCAAGACCGCTCCGCCAACTCTAAACCAAAAAACTGATGCACTTGTTCTTGCCACAACCTACATTTACAGTTAAACAAATAATCAAGAATTAACACAAATTGCATCTCTATTATCAAGATGAAAGCCATACAAGATGCCACAGCAACAAGCATGCATGTACACATGCATATGTACAGATTATCACAATTCACCACCTTCAAACCCAAAGCAAAGGCAAAGAAACAAAAACCTTATCATCAAAACAAGAAGAATATGTCTTTAAGGCTGCACTTAAGCCGTAGTGTAAACTGAGGACGTTACATGCATTTGGGGTAAATTTAGAAACAAGTTTAAAATTAAGAGCCCAGATATGTTATATACCAAAATACAGAAACAATTTATCATAGCATTGAGAAGTTATAAATAAACAAAAATTTAAAAAAAAAAAATACAGACAATCCAAAAGATAAATTATAGTTTCAAAGATTGAATAGGCAGTTGTTGAACATTCAAAATCCCACCTATGTTGGCAGGTAGCATCTGTAAGTTGTGCAACCACCATTGGGAAGGAGATGCTAATACCCTGCATAGGAGACATACGAATAAACTCTAAACGGAAGTTTGAATGCCAGGATTAATCAAATAAATTCCCAACTGTGTATGTGGAAGCTTTAAATTCCTACAAGCACAGAGAGGAAATGCAAGGATAAAAAAATACCTGATATTCAGTGAGCATTTCTTCAGCATCAGTCAACTTGCATGCTTTACACTTAGAGGGTGCAGAAATCACCTCAGAGACATTCTTAAGCCATTTTGCTCCAAAAATTAATGAACTCAACAGATTCCCTGAAGAACACGTGATAGAAAGTTGGCCTGCAATGTCCATCACACTCGCAACATGCTGTGAAACAGAAAGAAGACCCACCATTAGAGGGGCCAATAAAGAAGAAACAAAGCAATTAAGAAGATTTCTGAGTAAAAGAAAAAATAAGAAGATGGACAATTATTGGGAGGGAAGAAGAGAGGAGAAAACATCAAATAATCAGAACAAAACAAAACAAGGTCTAATTCGGTTTTTATGCAACACTCATCAGCATCATTAACCGCCACCCCCCAAAATAAAAGAAGAATCAACATTAAGACAAATCTTAAAAATTGTTACCTCATAAGAAGGAATCAAATAGCAAAAAGAAAGAACTTGATTGCACCATCGCAGAGTAGAACAAGCATTTTGAAGCTTTGGAGTCTCAGGAAAATCCACACGAAGAGATAAACCAGCTTTTGTGACAGATTCAAGTAAGGTAAGAAGACTTTCTATTTTTGAAATAAGACCATTGCTCCTACCATCACCAATGTCAGTCACACCATATAGGCACTCCACATCTTGCAGTACAGAAAAGGCCTCCCGCTGCCATTCCATGCAATTTTTTAGAACTGTTTCAAGCACACTTTGCTCCTCCAACATTATCTTAAGAAACCTCGACTGAGAAACCAACTCCTGAAAAATGTAAAACACAATTCTCAAATTTGTTTCAACAAATTCAGCAGACATACCAAATGAAGGAGACAATATGAACCTTCAGATCCCCAAGTTTCAGCAAAGAACAAGATGCAGAAAACCCAGAAAAATCAGATCCTAAAAATGGCTTGGCATTGTTTAACCAGGACTTTGCCGCTGATATTGCATCTTTGACTTCACCTAAAGAAGGGGTAATAGCAACTATGTCCTCCGATGTCCTAAAAGATCAAATTCAGTATTGATTATACTCAAGAAAGGGAACAAGATATAGAAGAACTCAGTGAGGCAAGAGATAATAGTAAATGGTCATCAAACCTTATAAGATCCTCAAATTCAGACATCTCTGCCTTGCATGCAAGTACATTCTTTGCTCTTTCCTCCCACTGCAGAGCACCAGCAAGTTCTCTAGAAAACCCCAGAAATAACTCCTCTCTCTCAATCTGCAATCTGAAATAGAAAAAAGGAGAAAAAAAAAACTGAATGAGACTTTTAAAAGTACAAAAAGTGTAACAAGTAAAACATCCGGTGCCATGAGTTATAAGAGACATGAAGGAGAGAAAGCATTACACAACAGCCTCTGCCAACAGTTGCTGAAGAAGGTCCAAAGCCATTTTTGTATCACATGCCTGATACAATTGTAAAAATTAGTAAATTGCAAACATTAGCTTTGATAATGCATGTGTTCTTACATACTAACAAATAAAAGTCGAAAGTGAAAAAATAACATTACCTTCAATGCCTTTTCCCTGCAACAAGCCTTCTTCAACTCAATCTTCACAAGCGGCAACTCGTCGACTGTTCAGAAGAAAAGATAAATCAATAACAAAAATTACTCCAAAAAATCACCAAAATAACAATTATGCATAGATATCACAAGAACCTTGAATCTTCAAAGATGCTCCATCTTCTAAAATGCAATTTAACTCTTCAATAACATTTTGTTGATCCTCACGCTGATGGACATTCTTCATAATATTATCATAACGTGCAATCCACAAAGAAGCATCAATCTGGTATTGCTTGAGAAGTCTCAACTCTGGTATGTTAACAGTGAAACTCTCCATTTCTTGAAGAAGCACTTCAACATCCTGCATAAGTCAGAAGTTCAAAGTTCAAGTTCTTAGATATTCAGGCATATTTGAAAGTGGAAAAAAGGGAGTCAAGCGATTACCTCTAGAGTAACAGAGCCATCCAATACTGATCTACACCGGGTCTGACATGATTCAGCCTGGCTTAATAAATCAAAAAGAATTTCCATTTCCTGAACTTGGACATGAAGCTCCAATATCTATCCAAATAATAATCAAAGATTATATTGAATACAAAGAAGATTGCAATCAGAATACCAGGTCCTTCTCTTTTTCCAAGGAGACAGCTCTTTCACAAGATAAAGAAATTCAATCACCTCTGATTTTAACTTGTGAAGAATGTCAACCTCAATTGCTGCAGGACGTTTATCTGAGATAAATTTTCTTGCGCTGTCTATCCAGACCTAAAGGACCTCAATGATGAAAGTGGATCAGGAATGAAAACCGATATTACAGAGCCACTTATGTTCCATATAATATTGATGAAAGGAATAACCAACCCAAAAAAGTAAAAAGTTGGATGAAGAATCTGAATCCATAATTCACAATGAAATGATGAACTCATTTTCGTTCTGATATATGCATGGTACTCAAAATAATCTTGAGATATCAAGATATCAAAGAATATATATAAAATAAAAGAACCACTTATACCTTATACGGGAACATTAAATATATTTAATGACAGGTATGAATGGGTAAAAATGTCATCCAGAGTAATGTTCCCTCCATAGGTAACAACAACGAAGTATGACTATTTAAAAGATATACCTTTGCCAAAGAGATTTTTTGTGATAACATCTCACTTTCTTTCACATGGATCGGTGAGCTGCAAGCTCTTGAATACAATAACTCCAACTCATTGATCTGGAATTTAAACGATGAAAATGTTAGTCCAGATAATAAGAGAGGAGAAGCATCAGTCCAGACTAAACAATAAGTTCTTCTAATAATCAAAAAGGTTAAATTTAAGTTAAGTGATTGGAATAAGATGTAAAAGCATGTCTAGAGGTACCGTAGAGCATTTTGATAGAGCAGCATCAATATCCTGAACCAACAAACTAGCCTCTTCAGCGCACTCCTGCACAAAATAAACAGCTATAAGAGTTCACATCCACAGACAAAAAGGCAAATAACAACAATCACTATGGTAATGTACCTTCAACTTGAGATACCCCGGCTCATTACAAGGCACAGGATCAACAGTAAGCAATTTGTTAACCAATTTAAGTGGCACTTTCTCTAAACCACCTCCAGGAGACCAGTTTTCAATTTTAGAAAGGCAGTCTCCTATTCCTTGTGCCCATTTCTGAGCTTCAGTTAGATTCTTTACTACATTCCGAACCTATATTACATTAGTGGGAAAAGTAATTACTTCAGCTATCAGAATCATAATGTTCAGAAATGAAGAGCAATACACGAATGAAACAGTTTAGGCTCGTAGCTTACTGAATCCATCTCTGAACCAGCCCAGAGAAACTGTTCTGCTTCCTTCAACAGATTAGTATATGCATCACCTGAAAAAGGACTCTGTAAAATCCTACGCGAGTGGGAAAGCCATTGTTCTGCAAGTTGAGCATGAGTAATATGGGCATCCTTCACCTACACGTGTTATATTAGTTCAGTAATTTAGCTTCAAAAAGATGAAATGCATCCCACAACAAACTGAAAATCACTAAATTGTGAAGTATTTTTTATGTCCAGAGATTGTACGCTTGTTAATGAAGTGCATTAAAGAACAAACAACTTCAACAAGCAGTAGAGTAATTATCTAGCTAGAAAATTTTCAAGGCAATGACAATGAGAAATAACTCATCCAATGAAAAATACAGGGCATACAACTCCAACAACCAGAAAGGTGAGAGTGGTTTTATTTTCAGATAGGATACTATGGCATTACAAGGATTAAAGCAGAATACTTTCACAAATCAGAGTCCAAGTGGCTTCCAAATCTGAATTTGAAGAGCCTTCACTTGAATCTCTAGCATTAACAGCAACTCAAGAACATGATAATCACAAAGGATACCACAAGCTACACCCACTACCCAAACCAGAGTCAGTCAAGACGCATTTCACAAGAAACAAATCTTCAGTGACCGCTCTTTGACTACTATTTCTCCCCATGAACAATGCAATGCAAATCAACACACAGCTATCAAATCATTGCTTATACTCAAATTAAAGCTACTATGCCTTCATATTACTTTATACTTTAACAGAAGGGCAAAGAACATATAGTATCACCAAAACTCATCACTAAATGAAACTGGAACAATCTTGAATAAATATCCAAAAGAAAATTGATTAAACCTTCTTTTTTGAAACATTCAATTCATTGGAACATGAGATATTCTTCTTTTGTAAACTATCACTTGGTGGTATCTCCTCAGAAGCATGTTTATCCACTATAAGCATCAAATCAGCCAATTCTGCCAGAGTATGACGATAAAGAAGATGAAGTTTCCTGGATTTGCACTCACAAAGGTGTTCCCAGTGCTGCATGATAGACAAATGCAGTCAACAAAATCAGATTGAAATAATAAAAGTTTCAACGCTAAAGAAGGACTACAACATAGGATGATCCCCAAGCACATTCATTACTGAACTCTTGAATCAAATCCATTTTACAAAAGTAGCCTCACAAGGAAGCACTAGCATTAGCGAATAGAAAACCAACAGAATGCTTTGTATATTGAAAATCCAACCATATATCTACAAAATGGATGGGGCTTTAATATCCATAAAGCCTCCAATCATCTAGCATCAGGAGAAAATAAACTCAATAATATGGGCAAATATGATGGAAAAGAAAAAAAAGCTTATGCACCCTGAAACTCTTTTGAAAGTATAGATAGTGAATTTTGCAGATCTTCCTCCATGGCCAACCAATAAAAGTTCAAAATATCAATATTGTTTCAAGAACTTAAATGTATCTGCAGAGATTAGCAAAGATGATGGAAACAGATTGGAATATAGTTTAAGTAAATAGTTCAATAATTAAAAGATCAGAAGCTATTAGTACCAACTTAAGTTACCTCCACGCACACAAAAGCAGATGGCCTGCAGCGGCAAACAACAGCAGAAAGATATAAATACTGCTTACATATGATGCACATTGGATCCTACAAAAGCCACCAGGAGATATCATCATGATCACATATTATCTTGTTATACATGCATTTAAAGAAAAAAGCAAAAATCAGAGTTCTTTCTCCATCCATAAGTATTACCTCTTCAGTACCCACAAATTCAGGAGATTTCCGAGGAGACATGAGAGATGATCTTATTATGCCACTTTGCCATAGCCTCTCCCTCCATGTCCTTTCTTTAGTATATATTCTGAGCAATTCTTTTCTCAAATAAGCTGCTGCTTTGCTATCCCAACCACTCTGCTCAAAAACAACAATGCAGTAAATAATTAGGAACTATTTGGGCTCTGATTCGACATTCACATAGGTTCAGTTTAACACGATCGCTAGTTTCATTAGCCTCACATTCATCTTGGTTTTCGTTATCACAAATAACTATAAGATCATTAAACTATTTTCTTTAATGACACTTATACTTGAAACAATGAACAGCAGATAAGGGAACTTATACCTTGGCCACCACACAAAGAAGCTCCTCGTGAGATAACACAGCAGCTTTATGATATAGTTGATACAGCTCCGCTCCAGACCCACCATGTGGTAACCAATCAGCAGGAGCAAAATTTACAGCCTCTGCACAATTTAAACCTGAAAAGGCAAAGCAAAGTTCACCGCAAATGATTCTTTATAAGTTTAAGTACAAACTATATCCTACCTTTAAATTAAGAAATCACGAACTTCAAAAAGTTTATGACAGCTTACCCAAGTTGAATCCTCCATGATAAGATCTAGGGAATGTAATGACAAAATTTCCTGGCTCCTGGGATAAGGCAAGTATGAAACTATTTTATAAAAAGTATCTAGGGCAACGAACAATATTGAATCAACATGCACCAAAACAAAAATAACAATAATTACAATAATTTAAAAGCAAGACATTAAACATCCACCTCAGAGTTCACATGGAAAGCAAAAACAAATCATATATACATGAACCAAGCACAAATGCACCAAAAATAACTTCCACCATAAATTTCAGAGAATCATGCAACAAAAACAGCATACACACAGGATTGCATGCACTGAACATCTAATTACCCCAGCATACTATGTTCTAAAACCACAATCACTATTAAAAAAATCAATAAACTTGAGCAAACAAAAGACTCGAGCATTTTTCTTTACCCAATTATAAAATAAATTAAAAATAAGAAAAGGAAAACCTGTAGCACGCTATAGACTGGAACACCATTTTCTCGCAAGACAGATGGATTCAACATGGTAACAAGCTGAAAAAGCAAGTCAGGTTGTGCATCAAATAGATCAGGAAGACAATTCCGCATCACCTACCAAAATTGGACAATGTCAGCTGCTTACATGCTTCAGAGAACAAGAGACCATTACTCAAATTCATGAAAATGCCAGTAAGATACCCATGAATGCATCAGCTAGGCTACTAACAAAAGGACCACACATCCAACAAAAAGAAAGGCAAAATGAGTGAAATCAAATAGCAAAAGGAAATGTATTTGTCAGGAAACAATTGGTAGAAGTTTAAATATCGCTATTGTATCAAATACGGAAATAACAAAAACAAAAAAGAAGAGCATGGTAACAGGAAAAGAAAGAAATTTTAAAGGACTTACAAGGCAACGTGCAATATATTGAATTAAATTTATAAAACACTACCTTCTCAAAAGCGCTAGCTTCACTACCAGGGACACTGTACCAACATTTGGGCTCTCCCCTGCAAATACAGAAGAAAGACCATCAAACTTTGCATAAAATCAATTAAAATTGACGCATGTATTTTGTAAAGCATGAAAGTGGTACAGATCAATCAAGACCATCAGAAAAATAAGAAAACAGAAAAGAATTCTAATTTGAAAAGAGACATTTTTATTCTACCATGTCCTCTTTCAGTAACATTATGTTAGTAATACGAAGGTAAATGAAACAAGTGCCACCAAAATCCTCTATATATACTTGAGACAATGATTACTCTCCTCAGTAATTTATTCGATGATTCTAAAATAACCAAAATGGAGAATTTCTAGATGAAAAGCATGATAAGTTGTCAACGGACCAGAGAGTATAGATGCATGGAGTGCACCTGAACACAGATAGACACGCATAACCCACCTCTACCGCAGATACAACCTGACCATCCTCCGAATATTCAAATTTACCCTAGCTACCTACATTAAATTTTAGCTAACTTTTTGACTGGCTAAATATATGCCCAAGTGCTAGGCAAAAGCCTAGACAAATTAATAATATAACTGCACAAATCACTACTAACAAAAGAAGTGCATACAACATTAGAGGAGACATACCAGTGCAGGTAATTCATTGAGTAAAAACAATGATCTTCAAAATGCCAGCAGAAAGCTGAGAATAGCATCCCAACATACAGCCAGGGAACCATGACACCAGTAATATTATGATGAACAGCCCGCAACATTGACCCTCTCAACTTGGGCAAGTTATTGAGATTCCATGGGCTCCTACAGTATTCATCCCATGCCTTAAGATCAACAGATTCTGGCCTTTGGTCATTCAAACGTGGAAAACCACTCCCATAAACAGAAGTATCCAGATCACTGCCATATAAAACTTCAACCTCACCTGCTGATCCCTCTACTATCTCCCAAAACTTTTTCTCTATCTGTACCCTTGAAGCAGACCCTGATCCAAACCATTTCTTCTTGGCTCGATCAGCCAAACGCCTAAAAGCTTCCAACGTAAACCGTTTGCCAGGCACAAAACCAAAACTATCCTTATCAGAATTCAGGCACTCAAAGCAATACCAGTTACCTGGTGGGACCTGCTTCAATGGTGGTGATAGACAATATATATGCCACCCCTTATTACATCTATCACATAATAGCATCACTTCCCCGTGCAACCCACTTCTGCATTGTTCGCATATCTGGTCAAGCTCTTCCTCCTCCTCTACCTTACAGACTTTAGCTTTCTCATGGTCACTATTCTTCCGTCTCCTCTTGGAGCTAGAAATTTTAACCTTATTTTCATTCTTTGGATCCTCATGAATCCCTCTCTTGCAACTCCTTGCCCTCTCCCGGTTCAACCGTTTATAATAACCCTCATAATCATACAAATGCTCTCTATACATCTGACACAACACGTGCTTAGCACACTCCGAAATCTTCTTCCCTGACCTCACAAACCTAAAAACCTCCCCCCACTTCTTGTCCTGTACGACCTTATCATAACCCCCATATCTCCTCACTGCATTAAACAATTTACACAAATCCAACTCCTCTCCTTCAAACACCACCCTCTTTTTCAACTTCTTACCACAATGCCCTTCCAAGAACCTATTATACTCCAACTCAAAAGTCTTGGAATCGCAAGAAGCAGGGCGAGCCTGCAACTGATGAATCGCTTGTGTTTTCGTAGGAAAAGTAAAAGAATCCACATTCAATGCAAATGGAGGGTTCCAATTTTTAGGTGGAACAATCTTACAAATTCCATACGGCTCAGCCTCTGGCCTGATCTTATAAATATACTCTAATGGGTCCCTAAACTCCTCCTCACTAGGGTAATACACAGGCCCCGACGGTATATTCAATGACCCATTCGATGAAACACTCAAGTTTTGCCCAGTTTCAACTGCCCTAGGTCTCCCCTTCCCCATCACCACAACCACTCCAACATGTACATTCAATCTATACAAAACACCATGCACACATAAAAATGAATGACACAACTCTTTTTCACAAACTATAATTAACAGTAAACAGTTAGCTTCGAATTCAAGTAATAAAGAATTTTAAAAAATATATAAATAAGATTTTCTAGGGTTTTAAGCGTACCTTTAGCGGAGACTCTGGGGTTCTCTTTGTCAGTGAGAGAGAAAAGAAAAGGAGTAAGTTTCGTAGAAGATTTGGTTCTAAAACAAAATGAAAGTTTGTTAATTATAAATGGAAGAGGAATGTGATTTTACTTAAAGAGGATCTAACCTTTGTTAAATTTACGAAAAAGGGTAAATTCACTTCCTGGACATTTTTATCGGAGACGACGGATCTGTCGTCGTAATTGTGTTTAGTATCTATGGGTTTTGGAGAAAATATCCACGCGCTGTTGGGACTGCACGGGTGAGGTGATCGAGAGGAGAACGGTTCAGGTGTCAAAGGAACGGAGGGATTTAGTTGCGTGTCCACAGAGTTCGTTATCGCAAGTGGCGCTGGTAAAACATTTTGGCTTCCATGTTACCGTTCGTGTGCACGCGTCAGGGATATTTACAGCTGGAACATCTGATGGAGAAATTGGTAGACGTTGACGTTAGATGAACGGTGATGATCATTCTACAGTTCTTGATCAGAGAAGAAATTTTCTTTTATGAAAGTCTACAAAAAATAAAAGAAATTTATTTGTCAAGGTAATTGGATTGATTTTTTTTGGGTCAAAGATATTTAATGATGGACCCTTGTTTCTTTCTTATTGGGCTTGGGTTTGGCCTATATGCAATGAATTAGGCCCACTAATACATACCTTGTTGATTAGCCAACATACCTTAATTTTTGCTTTTCATTTTGCTTTCTGGGTTGGGTACTTTTCCTCGTATTCTTTCCTCTCTTTTTCTATAATTAATATTCTTTATTGAACTAATAATCTGATAATTATATTTTGTAACACATAAAAAAGAAAGATCACCAACTAAAAAATAAAAAAACAACTTTATAATTAATAATAAAATCATTTAAAAGGTAGCAATAATTTCAATTTTTACTAAATTAATAATTTCAAAATAAAAATCCATTGTTCTTTGACATGTTCCTGTAAAAGTCAAAATCATATATATTATGATTTTATAATTGGATTGGTTAAACAGATTTGTTTATAAAGTCTACAAATTCGAAAAAAAAAAACATATTTTCGTATGCATTGTCTCAAAAACAAGCCTATCATACATAATTTTGAAAATCATTTTCTCTCGGTAAGGAAACTTTTTCAGTAATTATAAGGAATTCATTACTTTTAGTTAATCTAAAATTATTGTTATGTTATATAAATGTAATGACCCAAGTGAAAACACCAAGCTTAAACCGTAAGCTTAAGTTAATCGCTTTCATTTTCTCTCGTTAATAAAACTTTCCTAGTAATTATAAGGAATTAATTACTCTTAGTTAATCTAAAATTATTGTTATATAAATGTAACGAACTAAGTCTAAATACTATGCTTCCTTAAGTTTAAGTTAATCCTCACGAAACCAATATATCAAAAGCATGATGTGGGCCAATTATAATAATCAAAGTCCAAAAAACATTGATCCAGTAACTTTTTAAATTTAAATTATATAAATTTTTAAAATTTAATATTATATTATTAGTAATGATTAACTTAAATTTTTAAATAAATCTTAAAAATCACTTGATGTGAGATAAGGTATTATAATAAATTTTTCAAATTACTATTTTCAATAATAAAAATTTTAAAAAATTAATAAACTTTTTAAAAGTTGTATTGTATTCAAATTATTTTGTCACTTTGTGCATCAAATTGAGACTCCACTTCCCTAAAAAGCATAAAAATAAAAATTTAGATTCTTAAACAATAATTCATGTCCATTTTTTTTCCCCCAAAGGTGGACCATTTCAATTCCGAGTCAATCATTTCACTTCCTTACTATCGAAGTTTACAGTATCAAATCATCCAAAAAAGCTTTGAGCTCACGTGAGGATTGCGACTTGTGACCATGTGAATGTCAAATTGCAATGGCATGAATACTCTTATATTATCCAGCAACCATTAAACAATGGAACAAGTATTACATCATGGACACTTAAATCAAACAATATAACATATAAAAAACCAAGATTTGAAAAAATGACATAGAAAACTGAGCTATATTTATTAGGCTTATTTAAGATTAAGAAATGGTAATTAACATATTAATTTTATTAAAACCTAGCAGATACTTCTATTATGCATGTTGAATTGAAAATGGTGATGGAGTGGTAGTTACCAATTTTCGATTTTTAATTATTATTTCAAATCAAATTATTGACTTAATTTATGATCGCATATGATTATTTTAATAAATATTACTATTATGCATGTTTTTGACGACTTAACTTTTTAATTTTTAATAATTGTTTTGAATTAAATCATTAAATAATGTATAATTATTTTTTAATTATTTTTTTATATAAAATTGTGAATCTATCACTGTTTGAATTAATGTAAGAGAATATTTATATAATTTATTAGTAAAAACCTTTGAAAATTTTATATTTGGGTAAACACTAGGAGTGGAGAACATGTTCGGTAGCACCTTGACATTGTACAATTCACGTCTCTTTCAAGAATTTAATGTTTATAACTGCAATCAAGCAATGTTAGATGGAGATATCAAGGATCAGGGGTCGACCCTTTCTTCATCTGTCAAGCAATTGTATAGTGTACGTGTGGCTCTTTTGTACGATATATCTAAAGTCAGAAAAAAGGAAAATGAGTTTGAGTTGTAAAGCGTTCGTGTGGCCCAACATTTAGAAAAAAAAAAAACAAAAACAAAACAAATTGCACTCCAATTTGGCATTCCCCCTTTTTTTTTTTTAGTTAAATATAATTATATATTTGCTCAACAAAATTTAGTAATTAAACGATATTGTTTGAAAATTAACCAAGTTGACCTTGCTTAAACTTAAAAATAATGTTTTCATGTAAACATAAGATAAGTGACCGCATATATTTCTTGGTGGTGAATAACAAAGTTTTAAGTTTTTTATTCTAATTAAAAAAAATTAAACAATTAAACCTTTAGTTACAGATTTGAGGTGGGATTTAAGAAAAACATTTTTTTTTGAAGTTTTAATTAAAAATGGCTTATAAAATGTTAGTAGAAGCTAGCTGGATGGAATGGACGAAAGCGGCTTAACCTTAACCCCCTTTTTTTTTTTGTCTGAGACAATGACCTATAAGCATTACTAATATGATTGTGTATCCATTTGCTCAACATGCTTTGTTTCTCCTTTCATTATCACTTTTTTAACAATAATAACCATCATCAAGTTCAGTGGTGCTTTTCAACTGTTTAGGACGCGCTAACTGAAACTCAACACCTCCTACCAGTAAATAACAATAATAACACACACAAAAAAATTATAATATAACTATGATTTAATGATAATTATATATATACCAAATAAAAAAAATAACATCTTTGTAACTTAGTAATTAATGTCTACATTTTTATTCTTTTAATAATAATACAATAATAATCAAAATGATGAGTGGTTGCATTATATATAATAATAACGTAAGAGTAAAAGAAATGGATAAGTTTGGAGATATCGTTGTTACTATCAACTTGGATAATTGAGTTACTAACTTTATCAAAATTAAATTATTTTGTGCTTTAATATGATTTAGACCACCTAGCGAAGCGGCTTGACAATCAATTTAGAATTTATGTGTCCAATTATATTTACATAAGCGGGTTTCACCATATTAAATCCAGTTTGACCACAATGCTATTGATTATAAATTAATTTTGGGATTTTTTTGATAAATAGTATAAAAAATATAATTAGGAAATGAGTTACCTAATCAATCTTATCTGATCTGATACTACTGAAAGAACGAGAAAAAAATATCCACGAAGCCAATGGAGATTTATTACTATTTCTTTCATCATTTTAAAAATAACATGTACTTTATGTTTCTCAAAACAGAAGGGTCCCCCAAGGTTCTATTTATTACATTATCTTGTCACCGAGGCTCTATCTATTTTTCAACTATAAAAAAAAAAACTACTAAATGTCATATTTTTAGTAATCCGAACAATGGGTTTAATTTTTCTTTTTAATAGATAAAAAATAAAGACAATTTGATATTTTGGTTTTATTTCTTCCAAAGAAGACAACGGGTAGGCAATTGATTATGGGCTTACGGGGACTTAGGTATGGAAAAACTAGAAAAACAGAAGAGGTCATGTCGGTGGAAAAATAAATAAAATGAAAAGATAAAAATATAATAATAAATAAATTTCCGGTTAATTTTTTGAAAAATGAATAAATATTTATATATCCATATTTGCTAATCCGAATCTTCAACGCTCTCTCAAAAATTCTCCTTCGCAAAGCCCAGAGAGAGAGAGAGAGCTCAACACTGAAAGAACTCAAAACGATCCCAGATTCAAAGACAGCTTTCGTTACTTCATAAAATGAGAAAAATCGTAAAAGAAACAAATACTCACACACAGAAAGAAACAAATCCGTTTTAACTTTTTTTTTTCTTTTGAAAGAATCGAGAGTCTCTTTGGCAGATTCAGGTTCTTCTTAAATTTTCCCTTCTTATTTTTTTTTTGTTCTTTCTTATGTGTTTTAGCTTTGATTTGATTAGAGGAATTGTTTCGAAGTTACAGAGAAGTTGAAGTTTTACGAAGCTAAGCTTTTCATTCACTGAAGGGTAAGTGAGTTGACTCAGCGGAGGAACTCGCTGCTGGTAAAGGTGATTTTACTATTCCGTGTCTCCTTTTTCTTTTTGTTGCTTGGTTGCTGAGAAAGTTCCGCCAGAGAAAAGTGTTTCGAAAATAGTGTTGAATTAAATGAAAACGATTCTCTTGTTCGGTGTTATTTTAGTTGAAATGAAACGGAAAATTAAGCTGAGTAAAAACGACATAGTTTTAATTGGGATTAAGTTTCTAGGTTTTAGTTTTTTTAGTGGAAGAATAAAATTGAATGTGACTTCTGAGATTCGAATTCTTAGCTTTAGCTTATTTTTCTTTTGGTACAGGTAATTTCAAAAATGGAATATTTGAACCCAAGTTGATTGTTGCAGGTCAATTGGGGTTTTGCTTTAGACAGCATTTTTAAAAAAATAAAAGGATAGTTGGTTAAGATGGGTGAAATTCAGTGAAAATTACTTGGATGACACTTGTTTGTGAAGCTGTGTGTACACATTGAAACCTTACAAAAAGTTTGGAAATTTTGGAGCCTCAATCGATTTGTTAGTGTTTGAGGAGAACCATTGAGTTATTGGGATGGGCTGTCGGTGTTCGAAACTGTCTGCTTGTTGTTGGAGTTCAGATCAGAATGGATCAATTCCTGAAGCTGATAATGTTGGTAAGTATCTGTAGTGGCCTATTGGGTTTTGGTTGTTGATTATGCTAATAGAGGCTGGATTTTTAATATTTAATTATGTCGTTTTGTAGAAAATGAGGACAAGGGTGAAGTTGATGATTTGCCTGCATTCCGTGAATACTCGATTGAAACACTCAGGATGGCTACATCTGGATTTGCCGTGGAGAATATAGTTTCAGAACATGGTGAGAAGGCTCCTAATGTAGTTTACAAGGGCAAGTTGGAAAATCAAAGGCGGATTGCTGTTAAAAGATTTAATAGGTCTGCATGGCCTGATGCCCGGCAATTCTTGGTAAGAAAGTGTTGAACATGTAGTTTGTTCTTTTCAAGTTTTCATTTCAGTCATCCCTTGGTTGCTCATCTGTGAACATCACAAGAGCAGAGGAAAAGGAGAAAAAAAGGGAGAAGTCTCTCTATTTGCAGTAGACATTGAAGTTATGAAGTTAAGTTGTTTGAGAATTGTTGTCTTTGCAGAGGGATTTTTCTCTTTCAGTTCACATGCTGATGTGTTGTATGCATGTTTTATTTATCAAACGACTTTTATTTGCAACCTTCATAAATACTTGGTCAAACTAGAGTGTGTCTCTTCCTGCTGTCATTAAATCTATTGTGTAAAATTGCTGTTAACATAGTAAAATCCTAGGTTTGCATTATAAAACTTCTAGATTCTAACTTTAGCTATCTATGACTTTAGGAAGAAGCAAGAGCTGTTGGTCAGCTTCGGAACCACAGATTGGCAAATTTACTTGGTTGTTGCTGCGAAGGTGATGAGAGGTTACTTGTTGCAGAATTTATGCCTAATGACACATTGGCAAAGCACCTATTCCATTGTAAGTTCATGTTTGGTTCCCTTGCATCAGCTTTAGCTTTTAGTTTATGTATAAGTTTTCTCATTTCTATTTTAAAAGCTGCTTGATATGGTTGAAATGAATCTAAAACCTGTCAATATCAGTTGAAATATGGTTCTTTCTTTTTGCAGCATGTTAGTTTCTATCTCTTTCATTCTTAATAGCTGATCATTGTAAATAGAGATGTTATTTTCAGACTTACATTTATAGTTGAACTGATGGGTTTTCAGGGGAAGCACAACCTATGAAATGGGCGATGCGACTAAGGGTTGCTTTGCATCTTGCACAAGCTCTAGAATACTGCACCAGCAAAGGACGTGCCCTGTACCATGATCTAAATGCTTATAGAATTGTTTTTGACGATGTAAGTATGTTATTTTAATTTGTTTTTTCTTCAATAGTTAGAAATTAGTATTATTTTATTAGTTATGCATGTTTATTTCAGGAGGGAAACCCTAGACTTTCATGCTTTGGTCTGATGAAGAACAGTAGAGATGGAAAAAGTTACAGCACAAACCTCGCTTTTACTCCTCCTGAGTATTTGAGAACAGGTGCTCATCCTCTTGAACAAGCCATAAGCTTGTTTTCTTGCCTGCCAATCTTTATTTACTAGCAACATATTTGGATTTTTGATCAATGTATTTATAGACTTGGCTGTTGAATACCCATGAAGTAAAACCAGTTATTATTTTGTTAATCAAGTTGTTAAGTAGGATTTCTACCTGTGACCTCTTCTTTGAATTTGGATTTTTCTTCGTTATTGTGTAGTCTATGATCACTTTATGCAACATGTGATGTGTTTGTGGCCTATATGTAGAGAATTACGATTTTCCTTTGTTCACTGCTAGTAATTTCCATTTTGGGCTTTATATGTTGATTGATGTGACAAAGGTAGCTGTTGAAAATTAGATACTGTATAATACCAATTTGTGATAGAATTCTGCTCAGAAATACTATTTATATGGGACTGCAAAATGTTTATAAATGAAGATGTGGTAAAATCTGTTAATGCTGTTCATTCTCACCTTTGAGTTGTGTGGCTTTAAGAACTTTGTTAGAATGCAATATGTATGTCCAGTCTCATACTACTAATATATACACTTTTTTTTGGATTGTTTAGTATTCTAAATTATTCTTGTGTTTTCCTTCTGCAGGAAGAGTAACACCAGAAAGTGTAATGTATAGTTTTGGCACCCTTCTGCTTGATCTTCTCAGTGGAAAACATATTCCTCCAAGTCACGTAAGTATACTAGAGCACATTATGATGCAACAGACTTCTTGCAGAAAATTTGTTTTCTTATATTCTTTCTAGGGCGTTGTCATTGGTCCAACATGAAGAGAGGTATTATGTCTTTTATTCTGCATCTGTTTGAAAGATGATGTGTGATATAGAAGTGTGCTGGTCAATTTTAGGATTGTTAGTTGATACTTTTAAGGGTTTCCATTCAGAGATCGATGGTATGGGCAACAGAGAACTAAAATTTGAAAAATGGTTCTGGTGAGAACTTTCTTAAAGTAATACTACATCAAAAGTTTTTTTTTCTGGACCCTTGTCAAGATTGAGGCCGGAACCTAGAAATGACACCACTTAAGTTGGTTACTGTCTAGGTCCATATGTTATTGATGGAAGAAAACTTTGTAAGCAGTTTTTTTTTTTTTAATGATGTTTTTATGTTTTTGAGAGTTTGTTCTTATGGGAGTGCCTCTTTGTGTCTGCCAAGATGAATTTTATAGTAATTTTGTTGGTTGGTTTTTGATATTAGGATGTGGTAGTTATGCTAACTGCTGTATACCTAACATTGAGATGCTTTACTTCCTTCAGGCACTGGACCTTATACGTGATAGGAACATTCATATGCTGACAGATTCTTGTTTGGAAGGGCAATTCTCAAATGATGATGGGACTGAGTTAGTTCGTCTAGCGTCACGATGTTTGCAATATGAACCCCGAGAACGGCCAAATCCGAAGTCATTAGTTACGGCGCTAAATCCTCTGCAGAGGGACACTGAGGTTGTTTGTCTTTTATTTCTCATAAATTCGTTTTATTATTTCCAAATTTTACACTTCTAAAATCATTTTAGCATATATGGCAGCCACCGGAAGTCGTGCTGTGTTCTCAAGCCCTTTGCTTTTGTTAAAAATAGGAATTACAGTTACTTTTGATTTTTTGTTTGGTCCAGAGAGAGACAAACCCTCATTCTGTTACTTGCATCCCTTTATGTTTTTCATATGCGAGTACGATAAATGCAGCTGGTCATCCTGACATATGCTATCAATTCAACCCAAAATAGATGCAGATGCCATTTTATGTGCAGAGTTATTAGGTCCCAGCTGTTCTAAAGTTGAATAATATTTTTCCATTAACAAGGAGTTGCTTTTCTCAAATTTTCTGCAGGTTCCTTCTCATGTATTAATGGGTATACTTCATGGTGCTGCTGCTGTACCTCTATCACCACTTGGGGAAGCCTGCTTAAGAATGGATTTGACTGCCATTCATGAGGTCTTAGAGAAGCTTGGATATAAAGATGATGAAGGTGCTGCTACTGAGGTTCGTTTCTTGTCAGAAACATGAATGCTTTTTCATGCATTATTTAGCCTTCAAACTTGGTCTAGTGGTTGTTACTTCTCCTTGAGAGGTATAAGGTCAGGTTTAAAATCCCTTTACTCCCTTCAACTTTTACTTATGTGCTAAAAGTAAGAAATTTGGCCTTCAAACTTGTTTCTATAGCTGTCAGAAGTTGTGGTTTTCTTTATGTAAATTTCTGGTTGCTGTGGCAAGGATGTTCACTTTTCTATATCATTTGTAGTGATGCAATTTAAATTCTCAATATAATTATTGTCTTAAAGTTTTTGGCATTATTTGGCTTTGAAATATTTTGGTCTTTGTCTTTCTGGTTTTGGGGTGGCCGATCCACAAGAATGCAAGATCTGGTAAGAGCTCTTTCTTGTGCTGGTGATTAGGTTGAGAGTCACTATTGTTAATGGCAAAGAATTAATGGTTCAAGTTAGCTTGCTGCATCCATATGTATATAAATAAGTGCATGTATATCTATAGACATATAAATGCATTAAATGTTGGCCTACTTTTATATACAAATATTTTCAGTTTATTCATATATGATTCAATTTGTTACACGTCTTTGCCATTGCTTTATCAATTAGAATGCATTGATATAACAAAATTCTGATTAGCTTTTTAAATTATACTAATTTGTTAAGATTGCATCTTTATCTCAAATTTTTCTTGTAGAATGACCACTGGTTTTGTGTTGCGCATTTCAGCTGTATGGTGAGTGCTTTTCTCACTGCTATTTTTTTGGTTTGGTTTGCAGCTTTCATTCCAGATGTGGACGAACCAGATGCAGGAAACATTGACATCAAAGAAAAAGGGTGATGTTGCTTTTAGGCATAAAGATTTTAGAGCTGCCATTGAATGCTATACTCAGGTTAGATAAGTTTTCTGTTCTTCTCTGAATTTCAAAAAGGTTTTACCCACTGCTGTCTCCTTTCTAGTTAAAGTTTTAGGAGGCAGATTGGGATGTTCAGAATTATGTTGTACGGTACTTTTTATACCCTCTTTTGCTTGTTTATTTATTATGATTCTTATTATCATCCAGACTGCAAAAGTGTGTCTAGGAGTTTTATAGCCATTAGTGTCCTGAAAATGGTAGAGAGCGATAAATTTCAGTAAATTGTCAATTTTGGAACTCTTTGTCCCATGGTTGGTGGATCTAAAAGGGTTTAAATGTTTTATAAATTATGAGAATCATAATCAAATAATTAAGCTGACAGTTAGTACATTCATGCCACAGTTCATTGATGTTGGAACCATGGTTTCCCCAACGGTTTATGCTCGGCGTAGTTTGTCTTACCTCATGAGTGACATGCCCCAAGAAGCCTTCAATGATGCATCGCAAGCTCAACTAGTATCTCCTATTTGGCATATTGCATCCTACTTGCAAGCTGCTGCTTTATTTGCTCTAGGAAAGGAGGATGAGGCACAAGCTGCTCTTAGGGATTCTTCTGCGCTTGAAACTAAAAGGAACACAACTGCTTGAGATCAAAGTTAAAATAAGTCACTCTCACATCAACCTGAATCTGAACATCCATTGGCAAAAATAAGCCTCTCAGTTTTCGGGCAAGAAAGATCACAGACTTTTAACCTCAAAAGGAAGCCACAGGGTATGATGAACGCATATAATGTTGATTTGTCTCTGTGCATGACTGGTTTGGTTCATGGTTCAGCATGAAACATTCTTTTACAAGATATTTGATGTGGGTTGGTTTTGTTCAGTTTGACAGGGGTAGTGGGACAGCTCCATATTATCTACCCATGTTTTCACTCTTCCTGACATTTCCCAACACAATGAACTTGGGGGAATAATTAGGGAACAGATTATATATTTGTAGAGAAGGGTTTAGTTGTTTAAAACTTGCATTTTTAAAGGGTGAATAGAAGATGTTGTCATGCTTGTAATTTATGTACAGTACCTACTGATTATGGCTGCTCATCTGGAGATGAAATTGGCTGTTTTTGTATGTTGTTAATTATTATTATTATTAATTTTTTTTGAAAGATTGGATTACTTTCGGGTGGAGCCCATTTATTATATATTACATAGAAGAGGAATGATTTTTTCTGTCCCTGCCAACAAGTTCTATATTCATCTAAGTAATTATTATTTACGTAATAAGCTTTATACTTTTTTCCAACATCAGATTTGACTTTCAGGTTCATGATTTGAGTGAAATGAAATTGGATGGAAAGATTGAAATGGCTCATGATTTGTGAGCTGATCGAAAGAAATTACCCACCAATCTCCCACGTCCCATCAGAAGAGAGAATATGCACCACCAATTTACCTAAACTTAACCCAAAAACAGTATGATGATGCAAATCATGGCTTTTTCCCTTCTTCCATCGACTTGCAAACACTTTGTCTGGGCAAACAGAAACTGAGAAAACATACAAAATTTATACACTCAAAGATAATTAAACGAACAGTTTATATAATTAAACACTCAAAAGATATTCCGGATGTACACTCCAAATTTACATATAATTAATCACAATCTTAAGCTATAAAAGGACACCAAATTCCCAACACAATTGAAACATGGCCTTCTTATTAACCATCAAATGACAATCACAAAACAGGGCCATGGCTAGAGGTTTCAAAGCAAAAAAAGAAGGGGGGAAAATCCCCTTAATTTTCCATTGCTTCCTCCTCGTACTCTTCACCATCCTGGTCCGCCACAGCGTCTTGATACTGCTGATACTCCGATACCAAATCATTCATGTTACTCTCCGCCTCCGTGAACTCCATCTCGTCCATTCCTTCCCCTGTGTACCAATGCAAAAATGCCTTCCTCCTGAACATGACAGTGAATTGCTCCGAGACACGCCTAAACATCTCCTGAATGGACGTGGAATTCCCCATGAATGTCGACGACATTGTTAACCCAGTCGGCGGAATGTCACAGACGCTCGACTTGACGTTGTTAGGGATCCACTCGACGAAATACGAGGAGTTCTTGTTTTGCACATTTATCATTTGTTCGTCAACTTCCTTGGTGCTCATTTTGCCTCGGAACATAGCTGAGGCAGTCAAGTACCTTCCATGGCGAGGATCAGCTGCGCACATCATGTTTTTGGCATCCCACATTTGTTGAGTGAGCTCAGGGATTGTTAGGGCTCGGTACTGTTGCGAGCCACGGGAGGTCAAGGGTGCAAACCCGACCATGAAGAAATGCAGGCGCGGGAATGGGATTAGATTCACAGCCAGTTTCCGGAGATCAGAGTTGAGTTGGCCAGGGAAGCGTAGGCAGCAGGTTACTCCACTCATGGTGGTTGAAATCAAATGGTTCAAGTCACCAACTGCTCATATTACATTCACAAAATGTTAAAAAAGGTCACATTATTGCTTGTTAAAGTCTAGTGAAAAATGTCATGTTCAGAGATTGATCGCTTTGCAATTTGATATACAAAGTTATTAAAGTCTTCAAACCTCTTTAGCTGGCAGGAAAGATTTCACTAAAATATGATCATATTACTATTAATTATTTAAATACATGAAAGATCCCATTAATATATATATATATATATATAGAAATATTATGAATAACGTTTAATTGTAAAATTATTTTTAAGTTATGTATTAAGATAAAGTTATAATATAATAGCAATAAAATATATTCACTTATCAATTTGATTCACCTAATATTTAATTTTATAAATATAACATAAATCACGAATAATACATTAATTATTCGGAATTATAAGGAAATAGTAGTAAAGATTTTTCAACTTACAGCTGGGATTCATGAGCTTGAGGGTTCTGAAGCAGATGTCATAGAGAGCTTCATTGTCAAGGACCATGCATTCATCAGCATTTTCCACTAGCTGGTGAACGGAGAGGGTCGCATTGTAGGGCTCGACCACAGTATCAGAGACTTTAGGTGAGGGAAAGACTGAGAAAGTAAGCATCATCCGATCAGGGTATTCTTCCCTGATCTTTGATATCAGCAGTGTCCCCATTCCTGACCCAGTCCCACCTCCCAGAGAATGGCAAATCTGAAACCCTGATATGTACTTGCATGTAAGATTCCATTAGGAAACCCCAAACAAGGCAAATGCTAAAGGAAAGGTAATGTACTAATGACTCTGAAAAGTGTTCAATGTTAAAGGCATGGTGAAGCAATTTGAACATCTCTAACATCAAATATCTTGTCAAGGAAATTGGCCTTTATTGCTTGAATGAAGAGTACAGACGGGGTGAAGTATACCTTGTAAGCAATCACAATTCTCAGCCTCTTTACGGACAACATCAAGAACGGAATCAATCAACTCAGCTCCTTCTGTATAATGTCCCTTGGCCCAGTTGTTACCAGCTCCATTCTGGCCGAAAACAAAGTTATCAGGTCTAAACAGTTGACCATAAGGACCGGTACGCAAGCTGTCCATAGTCCCTGGCTCAAGGTCCATTAGCACAGCTCTAGGCACGTAGCGTCTGCCGCTGGCTTCGTTGTAGTAAACGTTAATCCTTTCAAGCTGAACACGAGAATCACCAACATAGTTCCCTGTGGGATCAATGCCATGTTCATCACACACAACCTCCCAAAATTTCCCACCAATCTGGTTACCACACTGACCAGCTTGAATGTGGAGAATTTCCCTCATTTTTTTCCTTTGGGATTCAAAAGTGAATTTGGTAATGGGGTTTTCTTGATATTCTAAAATCTCAAGAACCTGAAAAGAGGAAGAGAGAGCAATGAACAATGAAGCTTGGGAGGAGGGGTGTGGCCTTATGAAGGCAAAGAGCAGATAGGAGGAGATGTGTGAAGATTGTGACACTGATATTTCTTTTTCTTATATGTTGAATAGTGAAAATTATAATTATTGTCAAATAATAAAACAAAATAATTAATTATTAAATAGTATCATGTGTCTTTCTATTGGAAGAGGCCTTGTCAAACTTCAATGAGAGTTTGTGAGCTGGATATTGAAGGAGACAACGAGATGCATGTTGGTTGCTCTGGCCATATTCAACCAAGAAAATGACCAACCCATCCTCCAATGTGATTCCCCATCTGCTGTTATAGGATTACTAAAATACAAATACCCATTTCTTTACTTGATTCTTCCTCACACAATCACACCTTCAATTCATTCTGCTTTATTTTCCTATGGATGGTTGACTCAACAGAACTCACAACTTGCATGCTTATTACTGTAACATATATGGTTGTGAAGCAACCAACATGACCCATACACAAACACATCCATACAATTATTACATATAACTTAATTGGTAATTGCATCTCTTTCTAATTGAAAGTCTCAATACTCAAGTGCTTGAAAATCTTAATGGTTCCATGTGAAAATATGCTGGAATTTTTGAAGCTATCTGTATATATTCAGGACTGAGGAGGATGCTCATTAAAAGGGCATTTTTGGGTTTCTCTTTGACTTCTCTGAATTTCAGAAAGCACAGCATTGTTTATGATTTATAACTCTTACCTAGAAGTCACTGTTGGTGGTCATTGATTTAATAATTCAATAGAACTTGTATTAATTAACTTGCAATCATGCATAGACAAACTCTTATCACAGTGATCAGAAAAAAACTTAGAATAACAATATTTGGAGAAGGGGAAGCAGTGCCAAATCTGATAAGGTGGTTATGCCCTTGAAATCATTAAAAGATTGCATGTCTGATCTAAGGATCAAAATTAGGTGTCTTAAGAATAAGATTGAAAAAAAAGTAAGCAGAAGGGGGGGGGCGAGGGAGGGGTCTGTCAAGCTCCAATTATTGGAGAGGGATGGGAGAGTTAGTCTGTCTCTTCTCAAATAAAACTAATGTGTCTGGCCCCTCTTTCCAGCCTCGCGCAAAGCAATAGTTGCCTACTTGCTGGAATCCAATGCTCGACCCCACTCCATCATGTATTCATATTATCAAACCTATTCACGGCCAAAGATAATGCTCCAAAGCACTTCCATTTTTACATGACTAGGATAAAGCTACAACTATTGTATTTGTTGGAACAATTGGGTAATCGTTAAACTTTAAAGCAAATTTTGATGGCGTTACCCTGCCTGCGCATGACAAACACTTTACCCCACACTTTAACCGTATCCATTCCATAGCCATGTTCTGTCACAAGTAGGAAAAAACAAAACAAAGGAAAACCCTTGTCTTAATCTGAATCTTATTTATGTTGGTAAAATTAAGTATGTCTACGGACATTTAAACTACTGATGCAGCAAAGCTTTGGTGATTATATATATATATCAAAGATTGGTGTGAGACAGAAGTATGGTAAGAGGTCGTTTTCTGGTATACAGAAATTATGTCTAATTGTTCCCTCCACAGCAACCACTCAGGCTTTTTGCTCCAGTTAGATACATTATTCCACTTAGCTTCACTTCATTTCCCTGCCACATTAGACTGGTTCTCCAGAACTGGGGCTGTAGGGTGATGAGATGGTAATACAGATAGAAAGAAATTTGTTGCCGAAGCCAATGGGATGGAAGGGCACCTAATTGCTACCAACAGATAAAAAAAGAACTCGAAAATATGGACCACTATCATCATTGCAAGCAACAACTCACCTTTGAAACGACCACCTATCTGGACTATTACAGCGAGCCTTGGACATCTTGATGCTCATTTGACACCCCCATGGCTCTGATCCTCACCAATCCCCCAAAGTCCACACATCTTTGTCCACAAGAACGCATGTAATAGTCACTGTATCTGTCTTGGACACCAACATCAAATTAAAGCAAACAGACTAATGGATCACCATACACATTATGGCGAAACCAAGTTGGGACAAAGTTTCATTAAATCCTTGTAACAAGGATTTTTTACATCATCATTTATTCCTGTCAAAGCACGGAAAAGGATTCAATAACGATTACATCCAAAGTCACTTTGCAAATCACACAAAAAAAAAACGTTATGAGGTGCCAGGAGAATCTGACTGATCTCAGTAGGAAAGCTTTGAAGTAGGTGAATTAAGCTTCATGAGAATCCATTTCGACTCAGTAGAGCAGTTCCTCAAACACAGGATCAACAGATTGTCCCCACTTCCCGTGATACAACTCCAAAAGCTGCTCAGCAGGTGTTACGCCTGCCGCAAAATTATTATAAGCCATGACCATCAATTTTCTAAACAACAAAGAACTTAAGCTTTCAAACTTCTGGTTAATCTCAGGGAATAAACTGTTTTAAAAACAATCCCTGCTTTGGCCTCTCATGGAAGACATTTTTCAAATATTTTCTCAGTTGGGTTCACACCTCAGACTTGGCAAACAGAAATAACAGAAAAAAAATGTAAATAATACACCAGCTCTCAACTGGGTACCTGTTCTAACCACATCTGCCACCGCATTCAAGAACCCTGATTCCTTAAAGCCTCTTCGTTCCAAGCCATCCTACATGATAATAGACTCAGTAAAAGCAATAAAATCTACCATATCAGCAGCAGAAAGAGCAAACCTTAGGTTACAATCTCAAACAGAGTAATAATAATGGCTAAAATACCTTTGCCAACGTTAGAACATCTTCTGCTACATGCTGCAGGAATCCATCCCGAAATGGTGTCTTTAGACCAGTCTTTGGAACCTACTAAACACATCTTTGAACTTAGACTTGCAGTCTTAGCACTGCAGAGGGACAAAGGAAAAGCTGTATGCATGTATCTTAATATTGTAAACTGAACACGATCTTGCATGGGTGCGGGGGGCCTAAGCATTAATCAGCATAAAATTATGCTGATATGACTGACACTAAATACAAGTCTAGCACGTCTTAGGACACCAAGTATTCATAAGAAAAAGGGGAGTATTACACTTATGTCTTACCCTCCTAAAGGGACATGCAATTTATTTGCCAGGGGAGTGTTTCAATTACCTTATTTCTCAACATTTCTCTTTCTTCAGGAGTCCAATCAGCTGTCATGTCTAGAATATTTTGGAGTGAAACCTCATCATATAACAAACCTAC
Organism: Theobroma umbraticum; assembly: GCF_002168275.2. NCBI lineage: Eukaryota > Viridiplantae > Streptophyta > Magnoliopsida > Malvales > Malvaceae > Theobroma > Theobroma umbraticum. The sequence continues at coordinate 2,012,110 of NW_018397254.1, read as the reverse complement.
CTGAGAAAGAAAGAAACTTAAAATGAGCAAATTTTGAAGAAATAACACAGCTAATAATATAAGTTCCACAAACATGCAGACATCTTAGATATGAAGATATGGATCATCAGAAAAATAAAAATGTACAGTGTCAAATTGATATAGGCACAAAATAAGCCCCCTTGAATCAAAATTACATGAAAGGAAACTTACCCTTTTGAGTGCAAGTTACATGATTATAATAGCAATGTTGAAAAAGAGACGCTAGAGAAATCATTATACAGTTTCCTAATATATCTAGTACCCAAATGCAAAGGACCATTAAACATATCAACTAAACAGCTATATCCATATGGGACCAACCAAAGCTGAAAACCCAAATAATGTTCTTCAATTTTTATAATCTTGTCAACACACTGACTTTCGTTCCGCATACACTTCCATATCCTTCACAACATATGGATTCTGCATAAGCACACCAAAAGTGCCACTTACCCAAAATGCTGGCAGAGCACATAACCTCCTCCAAGGCCCTCCATCAGCACCCCTCATCTCCAAGTACCTCTTTAGTCTAACCTGAATGGAAAGAATAACATGTAGCTTAATAAGGCAAAATAATAAGGAAAATATAAGGTTTAAGCAAATCACTTTTGAGTTAAGTAATAGACCTCTGGAAATATTGTTGTTAAATGATTTTCCCAGTCATTAAGGGTTGGCAGTTCACCCGGAATACATGGAAGTTTTCCAGCCAAAAAATCCTGCAAAATAAGCAGTGTTATTCTGACAAAATAAAAAAACTTCACATCAATGTTTATCAAGATTTTATGGAAAAGAATGTGAGAGCAACATGGAGGCCTGACTCCATGAGTAAAGAAAAAAATAGCTACAGAAGAAGCTTCAAATTACGAGACTATCAAAGATAGATGGAAACCCTGAATGTCATCCCGGTGCAGTCAATGTAGTTCTTTTTCCGATAGACAAAATACATTGGAACATCAAGAGCATATTCAACATACTGGTCAAACCTGCAACAAAAGTAAATTAACATCATGTTATTGACCTAGATGCAGAGAGGGGTATCTTTTATCTAATTGATGGAAAATGCTCATAAAGATAGGATAGAATTCTAAGCAAATTAATTTCAAGTTAGGAAACAGAGCACTACTATGTATCATGCAACACAAATAAAGCTTACCCAAAGGAGTCATCAAAAACAAATGGAAGCATGCCTGTACGGTTCTTATCAGTATCAGTCCAGATTTGACTGTTCACAATTAAAAAAAGATCAATAAATTGGTGAAAACAGAAGAAAATGAAAAAAAAAAAAAAAAAAAGACTTTATAGTGAAAGTTTTTGAAACCTTCTCATGCTGAGATAACCATTTGGCTTTCCTTCAGTAAAGGGTGAATTTGCAAACAGAGCTGTTGCTATCTGTTTCATTTGCTGACTAGTTAGAAAACTGGAAAGAAGAGAATTTCAGTGAAAAAAAGAAAGCATTAATGTTCTCACAGGTTGCAGAGCAAGACCAGCACGAAATTTTCTGATCATGTCAGCTTCAGAACTGAAGTCCAGATTAACCTATCATAATTACAAAAGTGTCAAAAGTTAAAGGATCCGCTTCACAAAGGCTGAATCACTGAAAATGTAAAACCCATCTTACCTGAACTGTGCATGTCCTAAACATCATATCAAGTCCAAGTGAACCAACTTTAGGCATGTAATTTCTCATTATTTCATACCTTCCCTGAGCAAAAGTACTATGTCAGGCAATAACAGATTGATAGGACGTTAAAGCTGCAACAGTGACTATCAAGTATCACAAAGGTGAAAAAAGAAACGAGGGGGGAAAACACAAATCTCGGACTACATACATGAGACAATTTGTGTTTTCTAATTTTTCATTCAATTTGATAGCCACAAGAGTAATTGCAGTTATACCTTGGGCATAACAGGTATGTCCTTAATTCCCCATCTGGGCTGGAAGCCAATCCCTAAGAATCCAATTCCCATTTCTTCTGCAACAGCTTTAACCTAGTAAAAGGTAATAGGCATGGTGTACTCTTTAAGTTTATTGGGAAAAGTAAAGATTGCATGAACAAAGAAATTAAGAAAAGAAATACTTCATTAGAAATTACTTTTAGAAGTGGTTACTTTCTGAAAAGCATCTACATAGCAAAAGTATTAGGAGACATAGAGTGTACTAGAAGTTTTTCAATGTAATTTAAAAGTTACATGCAAAGTACATATCTTTAGGGCCACAAGTCTTGAGCTTATGAATAGTACTGAATTCTTGATGAATGCTACTTCTGCATGCACTTTCTTAAGAATGCAGAACTTAGTTAAACAGTTGCATGCATATGCCTTTATTTTTTTTCCTTCACTGACCTGATAAAGGTGTGAATTGACCTCTGCACATGTTTGATGCAAAGTTTCAAGAGGTGCACCGCTGAGCTCAAACTGCCCTCCAGGTTCCAATGATATGCTTTGCTTCCCCTAGCACACAAAAAGTAAGAGTTCCACAGAAATTCCATAGATAGCCAACATGAAAACAAATATGATGCTAGCTTGTTATACAGAAACATTTTAGAAAAATAAAATAAAATAAGAACTAGTAGTCTCTACTAAATAGAATTGCTAAGCATTGCCATTAATTTAATAGTAGCATAATGAAACATCATAAGTAAAGAGAATCAGTTTACCTGTTTGAGTCCTATAATATTGTCACCTTCCATTACTTTATCCCAATCAAATCTCTCCGAAATACCATTAAGCAATTCTGCTATTTGTTCATATTTCATAGGTCGCAAAGTTTTAAACTCAAAACCAAACTTTTCATGCTCTGTACCTATCCTGAGAAAACCAAATAGTTGAATTAGCAAACAAGTACAGATATAGGATGAGGGACCATTGTGCTAACTAAAAGATTTAAACTAGCACAAAATTCAATATTATAGCATATAGCTAAAGAGGAGTAAAAATGTACTGTGACCACAACAGTATTTTCCCATTTTACTCCCCCACATCTCCGCCAGCCTTCTCACTTTGCATTGCCTTTTTTTTTTTTTTTGGGTTTTCTAGTGAATGTTAGGCAAAGTCAAAGCCCAACTCCTTTTTCTTTTGTCTTTTTTGTTGCTGCTCATTTATCCTCTTCCTTAACCACTAGGCATTAACCCCCAAATCCAATGGCCCAATCCAACAAATAATCTTATATTTTTTTTATTTTAATAATTTTAACACATACTATTATTAACTATTCAAAGTAACATAACATTAAAATGTGTTCTATCATTGATAAGATAAGTGTACGAGTATATAACATTTAGTAAATAAAAGTTCAAAAATTCAATTTTGAGAGTTTATATGGATACTTTTTAAAGTATTGATAGTGTTAATTTTAAATTGTAGATGATTAAATTTATGAGTTTGGTTAAATCATATAGCCTTTAAAGAGCTAATGATTATTTCAATATCATAAAAGGATTTAATCAAAGATGATATTAAGTATTTTGTTTGCATCTTAGAAATAATATTGTAGCCTATAACATAAATACAAAAAGAAAAAAAATTGAAGTTGATAACATTTATTAACTTACTTCAAAGTTCAAAATTCAAAAACAAAAAAGAATCTAAATAATTTAATTTTAAATACGTAATATTAAAATGTTAATATTCATTATTTATCATTTAACGTCAACATTATATTTTAATATATTAACTTTACAATAATATACAGTATACAATTTTTTCCATTAATGAGGTACCACAGCAACACATGGGTATAAGAGCTTGGAAATTCTAAAATACATGTCAAGGATCAAATGCATGGTAAAATGATAACTATTATCTTCAAGTAGAATAAAGAGAAAGAAGAAAGTACTCTAATCCAAACAAAACAAGGAAGGGGAAGTTTTACCTCCATTTTTCCTTAGGCTTACATCCAGATGCAAGGTATGCAACAAGATCCTCTTTCGTCAATGGCTCTGTAGCGATCACAGTATCCTCTGTGGGAGGGCTTGCTGCAACAATCACACTAGTCCTTCTCTTTCTTCCAAACCCCACAGTTTCTAAAGGGAAGATCCGTGCTATCTTGGCCTTGTTGCACAATAAGGTAGAAAAACTGACAGATTTTTCCTTCATTATAGGAGCCTCAAGAGTGTTCACCAAACCAAAAGCCACATTCTGTCCAGTTCTACCCCATGTTATATCACTAGGGATGCAATATGATGATCCTGCCTTGGAAAAAAGTGACATTGATATGTCCCTTGAAAACAAACAATTGAAGCCTCTCAGTGACAAGTTATAGAACCACAATTAGCTATTATCAAATATTCACAAGAAAAACCTTATTCAACCAGTAAGCCTAGCTCCAATAACTACCCAGCCCATTATCCACTAATTATGAACTAATTCAATATGTGAAACTGCGAATGGCTCTATACCATGTTAGATGAAGAGAAAATCTTGTATTATATAAATCTGTATTGTTATATATAGATATATATATTACAACTCTAACTAAATATTTTATATAATTATCTAAAGACGCGTAATCTTCTTAAAAGCTACATTCATGATCCATTAGTAACACTGAAATGGAATTTCTCCATTAAAACTCGTCTCCTATAGTACTGACCACTAAAATTTCTCAGTTCAATATTCCATAACAACAAAAACCACATAAAAAATCAAATGCAGCATTTAAAACACAATTCCATATCAAAATTACTGCAAATCGAAGCAAAAAATAAAAAGCAGAAAACAAGGCAACAAATTACATAAACCTTTCGAAGTGAACGTGTAATTAAGTGGTAAGGAAGTCAATATACAAATCCACGCCCAGTAAAAAAAAAAAATTATGAGGCGTAATATTACCTTTTCCTTTGACAGATTCAAATCAAATTCTAGGGTTTTTTCTCTTTGGTTTTTGGTTCTTGGAGCTGAGTTTTACTGATTTCGCAGTGAAATGGAAAAGAGAGGTGCAAATGTAAGAAAGATACTTAACACTTTTTTGGTGGAAACGAATAAAAGAAGAAAGAAAGTCCTGTTTTTCACTTTTGGGTTTCAGCCTTTTATGGAAGAGTGAGTGGGGGAGGGGGCTGATTAAATACTGCCGCACCTTATTCCTCCTCCATGGTCCATTGTCTCTGCTGCTGACGCGTCAGCTCTAACCCGAATTATTTTTCCTTTTTCATAAATAAGACTTTATATATAATTTCGCATATGTTTCCTTTTTTTTCCCCTAATATTCCGAAAAGAAATATTGCAATTAACCATTCGAAAATCATTACAAGACAAATATAGAAAGAATTTATAGACTTATACTCTTGGAATTTATTTCGGGTGATTAAAAGGGTAAATTATTATTTTTTAATATAAGATGTACATATCTTTAAAATGAAAAATATCATCTTATCATCCATCTATTGGGTTAAAATCAAAAGGATTTTTTTCATATATATTTTTTTCATTTATAAAAAATTATGATTTTTTTCTCGTATTATTTATTAAAAAATAATAATTTTTTTTTTAGCAACAAAAGAATGAGCTTGAGGTATAATTCTATTCAGCAGAAGACAGGAAACCTTGAGGTATTGGATGATGCAATGTGCAATTAAAAAGTAAATGTAATTACTTAGGAATCATGATGTAAAGTAAGAGCCAAAATTAAATGATTTAAAAAGTACAAAACCAACAGTGGAAAATATTCGGAAAAGCACGTGGAATTTAAAAAACAATCACAGCTGCAATTTTTTAAGATAAAGATGGCAGTTTCAAAATTTGCAACTAGGACAATTTTTAAGGGAATAAAACAAGCCAAAGCGCAGACGTAATCATGCCTTTGATTAATTAAGTGCTCGCTTAAAACTTTTAAAAGTTTGGTGGAAACTAAAGACATTTGATTACAGCATGATTAATCGGTAACTAATAACGACTTTTAATTTTGACCATAAGTTATAATTACTGTTAAATTATATATTATGAAGATATTCAAATAGTTAAAATTTAAACGATTTTTTTAATTTAAATTTAAAATAAAAATTAAGCATGTTATTGAAAAAATTCTTGAACTATTGAGAAAAATTTAAATAAGTTTTAATTTTTTTATTATATTAAAATATTATAATTTAATTTTAAATCAAATAAATTTTATAACTAATAATTGATCAACTATTATTAATAAAAATACCATTCACTATTTTATGTTATAGAGTATTGACGTAATATATTATATGTCATGATGATAAATAATATGATATATTAATGTGATATGATAACATATTAATTTAAAATTTTAATTTTTTACATAAGTACTACATAGATATAAAATAATTAATTAACCATTAATCGTAAGAATTTATTTAATTTGAAATAAAAATATAAAGATTTAATTGAATGTAATAAAAAATAAAAATTTATTTAAAATTTTTAAAATAGTTTTTACATTTTTTTTCAAATATTATTTCAAAAAGAAAAATTATTAATGATAATGAAGAAAGTTGAAATTCCCAATTGAATGATTTTAATTAAGACTTAATGTACCAAGACTCTTGTCACGAATTTGAATGGGAAGTCTTGAAATTAATCAACTATAATTAGAAAAACCATGTACCAAAGTGGCATGGCATTGAAGTAATGAAATAGTTAGAAATTAAGATTGCCTGCTCCCATAAAAGAAAAAGACAGAAACTAGGAAAGATTCAAAGCAGCAGGGCAATGATAGCGCAGATAATAGAAGATATTGGCAGAGATAGCAAATTGACTACTCGTTTACGAAGAACAAATGATTTAACTCACAGCAAGTATTATTTTGTAGGTGTCAGATGTAATTACGTGCACGTTACTTGGTCACACGAGAAAACAAATCGGCTGCTTCTGATTGTAAAAGATTGTAGCTTCCACTCTTCTGTGGCGGCAAATACACGCTCACATTCATTGTACGTCGTTAGCAAAGAGGGCAGAGACAGAGACCCATGCGTCGTAGCCCTTTTGCGATCTTCAAACTTGAACAATTCGATGCGGTAATCAAAAGTCATATGCTAAAAAGTCAACGCTAATGTTCCATTAGGAACGTGGCAGGACATTGTGGCTCTCTGCTTTGCTCTCCAAGTAGATGGCTAGCTGCAACTTTCCCACCATTGCACTTGGGTTAGTGAAGGTTAAAGCCTTTGACAATCTGCCCTGATAGTTGGGCTCCAGAATTACTATTCGTTTGATCCTGAATGATTGATAGGGATTTTTTGTTTTAAATAAAGAAGTAAAGAAATTGCAGATGATTTTTTTGTACACTATCAGCAGTTCTCATGGAGAAATTGGCCAATTTGCAAGTTAATGTTGAATTAAAATAGAAAGAAGCATCAACAGGTATTTGAAGTTCTAAACATGTTTGATACAAACCATACATCCATGGCAATCTTGTGGTTGTCCAATGCGGACCACCCTTATTATTTTCTTCTTCCTTTTGTTCCTACTGTTGCTGTACACATAAATGGAACAATAACCATCAAGAATCATAGAAAGCACATTTTAAATCTGTACAATTTTCGGGGGTTACTAGAAAATACTGTCATCAACCGCTGTTGAGGTGGATGGGCTATCTTCTTCCTCCTCTGTCTCCATCACCAACTTTGGCTCTCCAAACCCAAATTCAGCTGACTCTATATCAGCAAGGTTCTTTAGATCAACAACTGAAAGCTCATCTAAACGCCTTACCACCAGGTCTGCAGCCCCAAGCTCGTACACACAATGCTTGTTTGCAACAGCCACACACTTCATCCGCGCATCATGGGCAGCCTCAACAGTCTGATTGGAGTTCCCAAAGACAATGCAGCGCTCAGATATAAATTTTAGAAGCTGTGCAGCATATAGAAACATTGCTGGGTCGGGTTTTCCCCGATAAACATCCTCTGCTGCCACAATGGCATTGAAGCAGCCTTCAATTCCAATTTTTCTGATTGCAGCCTCTAGAGTTTCTCTTGGACGAGTAGAGACCAAAGCCATTGGTATTTTGTAATGCATCAAAACATTCACAAACTCACTAGAACCAGCACAAAATCTATAAACCCCACCTTGCAAAGCTTGGTACATGTCTTCCTTCCTTGCAGCCATTCTTTTCACTTCTGCCGGGTCTCTTGACCAGCACAAAATTTCAGAAATTGCTTGCTCATTCTTCATCCCTTCTATTCTTCTGAGTGTAAACGCTGGAGGAGGGGATTTGCCTTTTTCTTCAGCGAGAGCCAACCAGGCTTGCTCCTCAAGCTCAGGGTTATCTTTAATTATAACTCCTTCCCATTCAAATATAGCAGCAAACCAACCACAACCCATCCTTTCTTGACGAAATAAGGGGTTATGTAAGGAAGGACGATCAGCTCTATTCTCTGGCGGCCAAAATTTAGGTTTTCGATCTTTACCAGTGTCAATTCCATAGTTCCGATTCCTTTGAGTTCTTTCTTCCTCTCTATATGCGTGCACCTCCTTTGTCAGCTCTATTGCACGAGCCTTTACCAATGAATTAACTAACCTATCAACTTTCAATCTTGGTAAAGGATGAGAAAGAACAATTCTTCTACCAATAAATTCTGTTACTGGGAACTGACAATTACTTGATTTCTGTTTGCAGGAAATATCCCTAACAGAAATTCTACCATGCAAAGGCTGACGCCCAAGAAGAGATGTTGTTGCAATTGACTCCATCACCGCCATGTTTACCAAAGTAATAGTATGTCCAGCCCCGACTAAAACTCAAACTTGACAAATGCCCCTTATGCCACCAGATCTTTCTTGGTTCTTTGCAGAATGCAACTGGTAATTATTGATCAAGAACCAGAAAAATTCAACTTTCCTCAAATATGCACCCCAATTCACACATCAACATCCAAAAACGACCAAGCTATTGGGAAAAGCTGCACAAAAGAAGTTCTCAAATGATTCTTTCTCTTTGACCATAAAAGGGTAAAGAATAAAACAGCTCCTCTCCCAATAAAAATGCCAACTTCATTATCAAGCTAATACTTCTAACATCCCCGTCAAGTCAAACTAGGCATAACCCATAATCACAAACAAACCAAATTCTCAAATTAAACAGAAAAAACAAGTACAAAAAGCAATACAAATAAAAACCCAAAAAATGAAAATTCAAGAGAAAGGCTAAAAAAGATTATATAAATAGAAAACATGCAATGATTGCTATTATTATAGCTATTACAAATTAAAGGAATAAAATGGATTATAAAGAATAACCTGGAAGGAAAGAAGCGCGGACCAATGTGAGACAAAGAAACAGAAACAGAGAAACTAGATTCTTTAATTAAGAATCTGTGAATCTCCCTTTGTATTTGTTCCTACAAGAAGAAGTTGGTTTCGTTTTTCTTTTTCATATTTCGTTTTTTTGGCGTGTGGTTTAAAATCTTTGAAGAGGAGTAGAAAAGAAAGCCGGTGGAAGTGACCGGCTAGCCGTACACCTGTCGGTAATAAAAACTCATTTTTACATACTTGAACTAGGAAAGATTTTTTTCACTACATTAGGAAATTTTTTTTTTTTGCTTTTTTTTTTCTATGTTAGTACATATTCTTGGGATTTAGCAGTATTTGTTTTGTTTAAAACGTTTAAATTTACAGTAAATATAATAAAAGATGATCTCCGTATATCTTTGTTGTATAGTATTTATAAAAAAAATTACATTGGAGAAGACAATTGAATTGTGGGTCTTTCCACTTCAAAAGCTAGAAAATAGGATAGTATAAATGTTCTTAAAACATGTGTAGGGTTACGTTTATGGTAGAGAAGGCAAGAACATAATCTTTTCCTCACATTGTTTGCAGAGGAAAACATGTGGGATTTCTTCATTATTTGGAATTCTAACACACCTGGTATGCTGCCAAACTTCACAGATATCACATAAGATTAACCGTTCACCATCATCCTCTTTGGCTCCACAAGGGCATTCCACAATGCGACTGTTTAGTCCCCATTCACACATCATTACCTCATTCATGATCATTCCTGTTTGATCATCGTTGCTGCCGACAACAACAATTTTCTGACCCATTTCAACGGATCCAAGGACCAAATCTGATCCCTTGGCATTCAAATTCACTATGGTCTCCACAGCAAAACTCCTTAGTCTCCAGTACACTTGTCTGAAATTCTTCTCCACCTCTAGCTTAAGGTCTTTGATTGTAGCAGTTTCTTGTAAAGTGACACATTCACATGGGAGCATTGGTTTCTTTAACCCTTCATCAATCTCTTCATCGTTTCTCAATATAACTGCACAGAAGAGCTTGAATTTCCCATTCAAGCTTGATTTGACTTTCATAGAAAGTTCTTCACTATATTCTTTGACAAGAAATTTGGTGTCAAGAATTATCCTGGCTGCCATTGGTATTGCAGAAAAAATCCCTGTGCTCAGTGTTGGCTTCTGCTCTTTCAAGATATGCTTGAACAAAAAAGAAATGTCCTTCATTAGTTGAGCCTTTGTAATCTTACAGCTAGGTATTACTTTGGAATTGCTTAAAAGGAGGGTTTCTGGGTTTGGAAATACTGTGGAAATATCTTCCAGGCAATATTCCAGTACTTTTGTTACAGGGTTTAAGCAACGACGAACCAAGTAGTTTCCCACTATGTGATTTCCAAGTGACTTGAGAACAAAATCTAGCAATCCTGTGTCACCAATATAAGCTCGTGCAGCATCCCTTACTTCTTGCCTTGAAACCCACCTGAACTCAGCCCTTTTCAGAGCTTCAACAATCACCCGAGTGGCTGCTTCAACTCGCTTGGGAGACCATCTGCAGCTAGTCTCCACCAGGATTGCAGGGTTACAGGAATCAAAAGAATTTTCTTTTGGAAGTCGTGACCTCAGCTCTAACATGAAATCAAACAGGTCTCCCAGGGTCACCATGGAATGGTCAGCTAATGCTTGATACCTGGAGAAAATGACCGAAATGTCATTATAGGAAATGCTGAGATGGTGATTTAGCAAGCACAAAGGCATCCCTTGGATTGCTTCTATGGCTTTTTGATAAATTGGCTCATTCACGCCATAGCATCCGCGCCCGAACTTGTATCCCCACCGACCAAACCATGGCTCGCCATATGCTACTCCATGAAGCAATCTCAATTCCATGCCTCTTTTCGTTGAGGTGTCATTCAAACTCACTTTCCTAAGAAATTATGCAACGACAGTTTTCCAAGTTAACTTTTCATGAACTCAGTGGTATGCAAAGAAAATGTACAAGAACAAGCTAATTACCTAGCCTGCAATCCGGTGCACAAACGATCCCAGAAATCCATGATCTGGTAGCCAGCCAAGTCCGAACCCATCTCCACCCCGTTGACACATAGCAAATGCCCAAATCCATTTGAATGAAAGACACCGTGCATTATATGGCCTTGTAATTCCACTAAATTGAACTTACCCTTTTCTGGGTTTGGGTCATCAAGGTTGCTTTCTCCACAACTGAAACATGCAGCTACGGCGTCTTTAGATGGTAGCAAGAAATGGTACTTCTTATTGCAGATCATGTGGCAACCCCAGCCTGTGCCATGATGAAATTACTTACAATTTGTTTATGCTAACATGAAAAAGGATATCATTAAATTCCTTTGCTGAATTACAAATTACTTCAGCTCAATTGTTTACGTTACAAAAAATCCATCATAATACAATGGAAACAATCTTTTGGAAGAAAGAATGAAAATGAGTTGATAATGATCATAATGCATAAAAATTCTTTCTCATCATTAATAAGTATATTTAATTGATAGTTCATTCAGCATTATTTATAATCAATTAAATTTTATTTATGAATAACAACAGCCTGATCCTATGTGACTAAAACTCTAAATTAATATTATGTTCGTACATATTTTATTGTTGATTATGTATTGTATATTAATTATTACATACTAAGTAATTAATGTGAAAGAAGTACTCCTGGCTAGCTCAATTTAGTGGATATATTAGTATAAAGAAAAGACGAAAGTGAAAAATGAGATGAGAGAATTCAGACTTCACCAACATATTGGCAATGCTTGCAATAAAGGCTAATCGATGCCTCAATCGGTTCTTCAACAACAAACAACAGTATATGCAAAGGAGGATGGCGGTGGACTTCGAGCTGAAACGACCAGCTCAACATTCCATTGCATAGATTGCTCTCTAGATGCCCATATTCTAGAAGTGCTTTCACGTTATCCCTGAATGACCCGTCGAACTCAACAGGACAACCATTCTCACCGAAACTCCTGAACTTGAAAACCCTCTCCCCCCCTCTCCTCCTCTTCCTGCAATACGCAGCACCCACGTCCAAATGTGATGACATATCTTGAAGAAAAATATGCGGGATAGTTTCTGAGAAATTCAAGCTTTGAGAAGGTATCCCAACATCCTTAGATATACTGCTGCATGGGGTCACACAGATAATGCCTGGAAATAAATTTGGAGAGGATTCAAAAAACAGATCATCAAAAAGTTATCAAATTAAAGATGAGGGGATGAGCTCACTATCTGCATGAACTGTTTCAAAAATCATAACTCCCCATGCAAATCTATCGCCACTGGCATTTCTCAAGTTAATTAATGGTGCCACGCTTGGATCATTTGGGTATATTAAATTGCTTTGTGTTCCGGCAATTTCTATGGTCAGCTGATCACAGCATGTTGAATTTGTTGATTTTATCTTTTATAAAGGTTTCCACGTAAACGCAATATTTCTCCGCCAACTACCCTTTGGACGTACTCACAAGATCTTCCTTGCTTCACTAGTTTTATGTTATTACAACATCTAGATTATGTCGTATATTTTAATCGGGTGAAAAAATCATTTGTGAAAGTTATATTAAGCACTTAAATAAATGAAAACTAATAATCATAAAAGTATTAGTTCAATATTTTAATGTATGAAAAGTAAAAAAAAAAAAAAAAAGGAATATCTTGATACGTTGCACATTATGCAAGTAAATTGATATAAAATATTAAAAAATTTTAATTAGCAGAAAAATGAAACGACATCGTTTTCTCCACGATGAGAGCTTCGCTTTCCTGCTTGCACTACGTTTAAAACGACACGTTTTATAGACAGCGTCGTTTTACGAACAGATTGTTTTCTAACGTGGCGTACTTCTCGTGAGGTTTCAGATTAAAAACAAAAATCGAACAGAAGGACGCTGGGAAAGCTTACGGAGATCTTTAGACTATTAACTGTTCGACGAAATTCTTCGGAGAAAGGAAGCGGAAACATGGGGAAGAGAGGAGGAGGCGTAAAGAGAGCAGCAAACAGGCCATCAAAGTTCCAAAAGACAATCTCACTGAGAGAAGAAGCGAGCGGCAGGAAGCAAACCAAAGGCGGATCGACCAACGTTAAAGCTATATTGAAACACGAGCACTTGCAAAAGCTAGCGGTGTGGGCAAGTGGCGAAGCTTCAATCCCTTCTTTGGCTTCCTTTTTTGGGCACCAATTGGCCGCTGATGGGGAGGCCTCATCAATCCCCCCTGACCCTTCTCTCTTTCCTTGCCAGAGGTTACTATTTCTTTCTTTTCCTTTTAGTTTCAAAGAGTCAAATTTGTTTGTATCTTCTGGCACTGAACTCTACATGTGCTTCAGAAATTTTAGAATCCAACTTCTAGAAGTAAATAAAAGTTGTTTAAGATGCTCCGGATTGCATTGTCCTTGAATCAGCTTCAACTTCAATAGCAGAATGCAATTGACTGTAACCACTAGATAGACCTTAGCGTTTACTCTTTAGACCTTGGTATGCACACTATCGCGGTAAGATGCATCGGCTACATGAAATTGACAACTACCTGGAAAAGGTTCTTTGTTGGATTCCCCAGTTCAAGTTTGTAAATTGTTTGATGCAGGGTTTGCTAGTTGTAAGTCCTGTTGAGGGAGGTTCATGGTGCACCAGTTTGAGCTGAGATGTGACTGGTTTTGAATGAGTGAATCTGCTCCATGCAAGGGGAAAAAAGGGTTCCCTGTCATTCAAAATATTAAGAACTATTGCCTTGCTTTCTTGTTTACTTATTGATACTAGGCATACGTGTCTATTTTAAATGTCTGTTCTAGATTGAACTTTATACATAATGCTTCATTGTCAATCAGGTTGACATAATCTGCAATTTATTTTCTCCCATGTTGATCTTCAAGCGAATAAACTAACATGTTGGGTTCCTTATGAGCATTCATTTCAATGGATCAACTGATTGGTGACAACTTTATTATTTATAGTCTTATCTTGTATGAGCTAGAGAAATGCTATCTAGATGTTTCTTTTAGCCTTTTAGATTTGATCGATACTTACTGTTAAGGAATAAAGACATTAATATCAAAATTAGATTGGCAGATCTGTTTCTTGACTTTGAGTATCTAGGTTATTGAATTTTCCTTAACCTATTCTCTTTTACTCTACTGTCATGTTGTATGCAGTAGGAAATATGTGCTGCCCTTGATTTTCACTTTAATGTTTTGCAGATGTGAGACAATTCTTCAGCCTGGCTTTAATTGCACTGTCCGCATTGAAAAGAATCGAGCAAAAGCAAGGCATACACGTAAGAAACCTCATATTTTGACTCAGAATAGTGTGGTCTACAACTGCCACTTCTGTTCACATCGGAATCTGAAAAGAGGGACTCCAAAAGGCCACATGAAAGAGGTGTACCCTCCTAAGTTGAAAGCATCTTCAATCCCCAAAGTTGTCAAGTCCAGACTTAAGAATGTTACCAGCTCAGGTAAAGAAACAAACAAAGATGAGCTTAATAAGGTGGATGTAATAAGTTTACCAACAATAGCTGCTGAAGATCCAACCGCAGATGGTCCAATGACTCCTTTGTCAAGAGGTAGGACTTTGTTGGATGGGAAGAAGAGAAACAGGAGCAAATCTGGGTCTAAAAGACCAGCTGAATCCGAAAACAATGCCACGACACTAGATGCTGGAAAAACTGTTGGTACTTCAAGTAAAAGGAAGAGAAAATCGTGGATGAGCCTTAGCGAAATTGTTCAGAGCAGTGAGGACAATCATGGCAACGTTCCCAATTCTAGAATCCCATTCTTGTTGTAAGTAGGATGATCTTTATTGTGATTCATGACAAGTGATCCCCAGGAGATCAATACTGGAAGGAGACACAATTACAGATAGATTCAAGTTTTGTTCATAGGATAGTGAGTTGTAATATACTCTTTTTGTAAGCAAATTAGAAAGCTCTGTTTTAGTTTAACAAGGAGCATTTTGTTGTTTGGAATGAGTTTCTTTGCTTGTTAAAAAGGAAGGAAATTTGTTTATATCATACATGAACATTGGCAAATGCAGTTGGAATCATCATGGGATTTTGATTGGTAAAATGTTATAACTTCTCAGATGACCATTTTAAGTGCTTATATATTGTTTTTTATTTATCCCAAAATGTTGATTTGATTTTTGAATTTTTGAAATTTATTGACTCTTATTAGATGTTCTATTAAATTTAATGATTTTAATTTGGCTTTGAAATTTTCAATGATTTTTTTTCAAAAATTTATTTCAATAAAAAAAATGTGAAATAATTTTTTTTAGATATTATAAAATTAGGTCAAATTTTTAGTTACTATTTATATTTTCTCAAAATGATGGATTTAATACATGTACAGCAACTTGTAAAATTTGAATTATTGATTTTTTAAAATTAACCTTGTCAGTCCAACTATTAATGCTGTTAAATTTTTTTTGTTATTTATGTGACATGGTATTTAATTGTACTAATGTGGCCTTCATCCAAGAATTGCATAAAGTTTTCGAACAAGCTTATTGAGACGATTAAAAAATCCAAATTCAATTATTCCTCAAACTAATGCCACAATCGAATTGGATTTTTTGAAATTACTTTAAATTATGATAAGATCGAAAAATCAACTGGAAAATAGAAATAGAAATTTGAATGGAAACATCACGTTGACATAATCATTATATTATCAAATTTGATATTATATCATTACAATTAAATACGATTATGTTAACAAAAAAATGAAAAATAATTAGATTATATTAAAAGAAAATAGATTGATATTATTAATTTAAAAAAAATATGATATTTAATTTTCATAAATTATTATAAATAAATTAAATTAATTATTTTGACAGACTACAAGATTAATTATATAATTTGACCTAAAATTAAATTCTATCAACGTGTTCTATTTAACAGAGGGTGTCTAATCTAACCAGTAACCATAGCTGCTAATTACTATGGAAGAATCTGGAAAGGAGTGGCATAATCGTAATATAACAAAGAAAGAAAGCCCGACTTCAGAAGCCAAAATCCATAATTTATATAAACGTCAGAAAGGGAGCAATTGTTGGGCGTGGCGGGCTCACAATTGGAGAAGCCCAAATTTCAATTTATAGTTTGTACAATCTCTGCATTTCCAAAACTTCCCACTAATCATCACTTGTAAAAACCACTTGAAAAACCCGTGACAATCAACAGCCTTGGTCGGAAATGGGGAACCGAAGGTTCGCTCAGGTGTCCACTAGCGACGAGGACGAAGCCCCGTTACCCACTCGACGGTCTCGGTCCGAAGACAAGAGGCAAGAAAGGAAGAGGAAGAAAATGAAGCTACAAGAGGAGGACGATGAGGAGGATGAGAAGAGGGAATTAAAGAAGAAGAAGAGGAAGAAGAGGCGAGACGAGTATGAAGAAGAAGAAGAAGAAGAGGAGGAGGAGGAGGAAGAGGGAGTACAGGAGGATGCGAAGCCGATAGGTGAATCTGTTAGGGTTTCTGGAAAAGGGAGAGGAAGGAGGAGTCATTATGAAGCTTTTGAGTTTGATGGCAATCGATATGATCTCGTAAGTGCAATTTTGCGTTTTAGTTTTTTAGGGTTTTCTTCCTTGGGAATCTCGTTTAACTTTTTGCCTTCTGAATTCAGGGGTTTCCTTTCTTAGTATTTGTGGTATTTTTGCTGCATTGTTTGATATGTTTTGTGGGATTTTAGGGTTTCGAATTTTCTCACTCCTGTTTATATGAATTAATGATCTGACTTGCTCGTTGTTGTTTAATTGTGCGATTGGTTAGTTGATTTCAACGTTTTTAATGAATTTATCAAGTACTTTTGCGTTTTTGAGTGGCTTTATTTGCTTGCCCTGGGTTCATTTTTTAATTATGAAGAGTTTGATGGAAAGGGTTGTTGGTTTTAATCTTTCTTGGCAATTTGTGTTTTCTGTTATTTTCAGTTGTAATTGGGGAAAAGTGAAGGCTTTTTTTTTTTTTTTGTACATTTGTTTCATAGATGTTGGGATTTTTCATTTGTTCTTGCCTTTCCAAGTTTGTGAATGGTGTTAATACTTTCTGTGGCTTCTCAGGGATCGTGATCAAAGAAAGCTGAAGTGAAATACTGATTCTTGGTTTAATGAGTTTTGCTTCCTTTTTTTTGTTTTGTGATTACCTTCGTAGATAAATGTAATCAATATGCCCTTTATGTTTATTTTGTTGCTTTTTTGGTGCATCTGGATGGAGCTCATAGCAGTAGGGTGAGAAAAGAGTGTGGTCTTTGTGCACGCTGGCAGAACTAATCTTTTGTGAATTTTAAGAGACTTATCTTGTAGAAGTGCTTTGAGAAAACCTACTGAAGATTCTTCCGGCCCATTGTGGTGGCATTCTGTTTTTTTCTGTTTCCTTCAGTAATTTGGAAACATGGGTTTATTTCTTGCTAATTTATACCTTTGCATCTTTGTGTCATTATTTATGCTTACTAGTGCTGGTCTACAGGAGGATCCTGTTCTTTTGGTTCCTGAAGATAAGGAACAGAAGCCTTATGTCGCAATCATTAAGGTAATTGTGTTGCCTGGTGCTTCCTTTTTATTTTCTTTGTAAAGGCTTTTGAGTCACTTTCCTTTGCATATAATGGAGCTTTTGTCTATTGATAGGACATTAGTCAGACTAAAGATGGGAGCATTATGGTTACTGGGCAGTGGTTTTATCGCCCTGAAGAGGCTGAGAGAAAAGGTGGGGGAAGCTGGCAATCGCGTGATACACGAGAGCTGTTCTATAGCTTCCACCGGGATGAGGTTCCAGCAGAATCTGTGATGCACAAGTGTGTGGTGCACTTTGTTCCCATACACAAGCAACTTCCAAACCGTAAACAGCATCCAGGTTTTATTGTGCAGAAAGTTTATGACACTGTGGAGCGAAAGCTTTGGAAACTAACTGATAAAGATTATGAGGATAATAAACAGCATGAGATTGATCTTCTTGTTCAGAAAACTTTATCACGTTTGGGAGATCTCCCTGACATTGAGACAGACGATACTGCTGCTGTTATTGATCAGGAAGATCAGTTGAAGGCAAAAAGAACTCTTAGGAAAAAGAACATGGCACCTCTTGATGTTTCGAGGGATGATGAAGGAACTACCAGGTCTGATCAACATCTCAGAGCTGAAACTCCTGGAAGCTGTACAAGTAATACCACTGAATACTACACAATTTTGTCAAAATTTAAGGTCCTAACTGGAGAAACCCATCGTGATAAGTGGATGGAGAGGCTTCTCCAAGGAGTTCAGTACATGTGTAGTTCTCCTGATATCGATGACAAAGGAAAAGGTGGTTCTGATAGCGTGGAACGTGAAAAAGGCACTAAGAGTTCTGGAACTGCGAATGGATCTCTAGAAAAGACTTTAAATGTGTGCAGTGTTTTCTTGCCTATGTTTAGTTTCTCTAGTAGGGACATTTTGTTTTTTTCCAGATGTGATGACTAATAAGGATTGAATGGTAATTGATGATTAAAGAGATATTATGATTCAGACAATATTTATTGTCTTTTTTTATTTGCAGGGTGGCAAGTCTTTTCTGTGGCCAGATGCTGCTGTTCCTGCTGTAACTGCACTTGAGAAGGCCTCACATGATTCTCTTTCCTCTGATTTCCAGAAATATAACCAGAAGTTACGCCAGCTTGTGTTCAATCTGAAGGTAGAGGGCTCTCTACATATGGACCACTATGCATATCTTTCCTTGCTTGCATTTCTGATGATATTGATTTTGTCATTTATTCTGTTCGGCAGAACAATCCATTGCTGGCGAGACGTCTATTAAATGGAGAACTGGAACCTTCAACAATACTTAACATGTCACCTAATGAGTTAAAGGTGTAGTTTACTTGGTTGTTGATATCTCTTTGTTAACAGATTTTTTTTATAGAGATTGATAGCTACTTCATGTAGGTGGAAATGTCTTGAACATGGCTACTGAGTGATGCCAATATGAAGGACTTTTTCATGCCATGTGTCTGAAAAAAGTTAAAACTTACAATGTTTTGTGACTGTTTCTTTCATACCCAATTCTACTTGCAAAATATACCTTAATTCTTTCTCTTATATCTAGAAGAGTGATAGAAATGCAATGAAATATACCTTGTAGAAGTTTGGAAAATAGAATTTTCACACACGCACACACACATTTGTAGATACTTATCTTATTTGTGGTTTCATCTATAGTCAATTTTAACTCTATAAAGAACTATGGCATGTAATTATTAATCCCTCACTTTATTGTATTGATATGCCTTTAGGACGTCGGTTTATAATGAGTGAAAAAATATAGTGACTAATGATTTCAATTTTAGGAGGGTTTAACCGCAGAAGAGACAGCGAAAAAAGAGCCAGATGAATCAGAGCGCATGCAGGTCAGTTCTTTCTTCCGGAATTTTGTTTAGGCATAAGATTTACTCAGTGTTTGTTGCATGGTTGACATGTGCTCACTGCTTGTTCTATTACTGTGAAAGCAGATGACTGATGCTCGGTGCTCAAGATGCATGGAATTTAAAGTCGGCCTAAGGGACATTATTCAAGCAGGACATGGAGACCGCTATCAGGTTATCTCAAACTTTCTTCTCCCATTCAATCCCTATAACTTTATTAAGTAGAAGAAGCTGTGATTTCTCTGATGGTACTTAGTTGATTGGGCTAGTATTTCTTTCTCTGTGTTTCCGTCTAGCTAGACATTTACATGCACTAATTATTGAATTTGTTGATGTATAAGACATGTTATAAGTGAAACTGCAGACATGGGTTTGGATCTCTATGCATAATGTTGTCAACATCTCTCTGGATCATGCATGCTTATTTGTAGATTTGTCTGCTTGTGTTTTGAGTTTTAGAATTTTGTACAAACCTTGAGACTGATGACTAAATGTTTACTGACCTTATTGAGCAAGAGGACATTGTTTTTTGGGTAGAAATTACTTCTTGTAAGAGCATAATGTAGGCACAGGTGTATATATCAGAATTACAAGATGGTATTGTAATAGTTTCATTGTTGTCTGAATTGGATATAGACATGGGTCTTGCTTCTTTGAATGTCTAATTGAGTTAATATTTATAAATTTGACAAGATAGAGCATATAGTGTATAATAAGCATAAAAAAGGATAATTATATATTAGGGATGGGGAAGGAGATTAAGAGACACTAAGCTTACAAAAAAAAGTTAAAGATGCCAATTATGGATTAACTTAAGCATGAGTGTTATGACTGGAATTTCTAGCAAGTATTTGGTTTGTTGGACTGGCATCATTTTATGCTGGCCATGTTGACTAGATACCTTGAGGTAACCGCATGCAGCTTAGTACTCTATTTACTATGTTCACTATAAAGTCTCTCGCTGTTTAAGAACCTAAATTCCAGGTTATTTAAACAGTGTAAATTTTTTCTTGAATGTACATACAGTTATTCATTTTAGCTTTAAAGATTAACATTCTTTGAACTTCCTTTGGGGATTCAGTTGGAATGTATTGCTTGTGGGAATTCCTGGTATGCTTCTAGAGATGAGGCATCATCACTTACAATAGAGCCATCAAGTTCTGTCAGGGGAGCTCGCATGGGAGCATCAGCCATGACAAAGCCCGAAATTCTTGAGAAGAAGTTGGTTAGTCCTCGGGAGTCATCAGTCATGACTAAGCTTGAAATTCCTGAGAAGAAGCTGGTTAGCCCCCGGGAGTCTGAATCAACAAAAAAGGTGGAATAGGAATTTTGCTGGGTGTTAGAAGCAAATTTGATCTTGTACAGTTAAATGGTGTGTATGTGACCTAGTGTTGTAGTTAAGCAAAGAGCAGGGTTTTTACCATTAGTTAGTCATTTCGTTATAGGCATATACATACATCTATATGGAGGTTAGGGAAAGATTGAGATTTCAGCAAGAATTCTGAATTTATTCTCAGAACTCAAGTTGAATTAAGTGATATTTCTACAATTGACTGAATGTATAGGAACGGTGGCAGCACTTTAGCTTTTACGAAGTGATTGTAACAACATTGAATCTTACCGGAGCTTGGATTTTAAATATCAATTTACTAATTTTCAGTCATGATTTGCATTGTGCTTGTACCCATTTTCACCAAATTCTTCTTCTGATTTCTCTTATGGGGGTGGATGACAGTGGATGCTGCTTTTTCTCTATTCAACTTTTTCCAAGAAACGTGGCAAGAGCCTTCTGAAGAAGGCTTAACATTATGGAGTGGGGTTGCGTAGGTTGGCGCTCACGCAATCAATCAAATCTTTGCATGGATAAATATGGCGGCCATGCCCAGTTTTCTGCTGGTTGCCAATTGCGAAATGTTAATGCTGCTTTTATAGCAAGAATTTCTTCTTTTCATTTACCAACTAAAAGTTAAAATCCTCTTAGCCTTGCAGCCATGCAACCAACCTTTGCAATCTCCGCCGCACCCATCTCAATTCTCGAGTAATTATTTCAACTTCAGAGGCATAATTTACTGATTTTAAATAGTAAAATATATAAATATATTTTAGTATTTGATTTATTGATTGTTATATGATTTTTATTTAAATAAATTTTTTTAATAAAAAATTATAAAGTATATAAATATTTTGTCCAAAAAAAAAAAAACAAAAGAGTAAGAAAATAAGCGATCGAAAGTAGCAAAAACCAAAGAATCAGAGTAAAGAAATGCCCAACATAAACAGGCAGCAGATTCCCGTGGGTTAGACGTGATCGACCGCCCTGCGTTCGCTTCCTCCCGCCTAAACCCATGACAGGCACGCCCCCTGAATTTACCATTTCCTCCTTCACCACCAGTCATCCCACTTCCTATAAGGGAGTGCCACTTGCTCTCACATATCTCTCTCTCCAACTACTTTTGAAGCTGAATAATTGTCCTTGTCTTTCCAGAAACAAAGTTAAGCATCAAATTGGGTCTACCTTACACTAAAACCTTTTAGCATTTTGTCCTTAAATTGTCCAACAAATCATGGTTGATTGCTTTACCACCCCAAAACAAAATATCCAGCTGAATTTTGCCTTTCAATTTAAGAGACTTGAATGTCTTGTCCTACCTCATTAATTTGATTTTAGGACACATTGAAAGATAGGAAGGAAGGGTCTAATCCTTCATCCTCTTGTCCCATTGAAACATAATTAACTTTAACTTTGTCACGACAAATGTGGTTCCAAAATTTATTACTGAACACCAGGACCATTTTACTGTAGAGCTCTTTACCAAGTCGTTGGAACATTATTATTAGTCTTTTAACATATTTGGGGTATTTTTGTCAATTAATTTGGTCCACACCATGTATTATTAGGGGGTTTATTGTAATTACAGTGGGGCAGATCCGGATTTATAACATTAGTGCCTTAATTTAAGTGATTATAATTGTTGGAAACAGTTGAATTAATTATAGGAATCGAGTCTTGATAATGTGCAGTTCCCAAAGCTATAAGATAATAGTACTGTGCCAGTGATACAGACACCGACCTCTTTTTAAGCAAGGAACCAATCCTCTTGATTAATGGCTGAAGTGAAAAACCAAAACTACCCATGATAATGAAATGAGACCAATATCATTTTTTGGTTATTATTGTCTTTTTAAAAAGGTGCCCTCATTAAAACTTACCCTAATCTTTAGCTGAAAAAGGTGTAATTTAGCCAAAAAAAATAAAATAGAATAATAAAGCTAAAAGAGAGAAAATCACACACATCTACAGCATGGCCAGCAAGCATATGATGACTTGAAGCAAGATTGCTTTTTTACAAGACATGAACAGAAACTGAGCAGCTCATTGTCTCCCTTAGAGCTCATGTGAGAGAAAACAAATACTAACACTTCACTCTCACTCTCACTCTCTTTCTAAACACAATCTACGACACAGGCAAGGCATGCTCTCTCTCTCTCTCTCATGTTTCTTTCTCTTTCAAACAACTCATACTTTTTGTATCTATTGTGCTTTTGTAGTTATTGGACCAGTTCTTGTTGTGTTGTGTTTTTTTTTTTTTGCTTTTACATTGTACTTTTGTTTTGTTGGGTTCTTTTAGAATTGTAAGTACTCTTTGAGGGTCATGTCTGAGTCTTCTTTAAAGAAGGGTTGTTGGTGTTTTCTTCTTTGCTTCTTGTAGATTCATAAGAGACTTTGAGCTCAAGAGTTTTGAGGGGTATGATTGCATCTACTTACAGTTTGTTGGGTTTTCCTTTGAAATCACTTCTGTAAGATCTAGTGGGGTATGCCCATTTTCTCTAGCAATTTGTTTTTTGCCACTTTTTGTTGGCTTAGAATGCAAGTGAAAATAAAGTTTTTTTTTTGTTTTAATAATTGTATATAGCCTTTATCCCTGTCACTTTACTCATTTTTCCTGTGTGTATAGAGATCACGAGATTCCTTGTTGGTTTAAGGTTTTTGGTTTTATGAAATCACTGCCAGGTTTTTTTTCAAGTTTTTCTGACATTAAAGTTTAAAGTCGTTGATGGGATGCATGCTTTTCCAAATGAAGGTTATTTCTAAAGTTAAGATCACTATTCTACTGCTTCAAGATGAGAAGATTTGGAGATTATTTGTTTCATAATTCTTTTTTTTTTCTTTCTTCCCTCCTCTCTCTCTTACACGAACATATCAGTTTTGCTTGTATGTGATTCTGAGATTTTGAGTTTGTTGTTGACAATGTATTTGCTTGAACATTAAGATCTTAATTGAAGCCTCATTACTGATATTTTTCTGTTCTTCTTTTCTTTATTTTTTCTTTTGTACAAGGACAAGGGCTGTTTTTCTTTCAACTATTTTGGAAACATTGTCTTTTTGGTGGTTTATAGGATATGGTCAAATAAGCGTGAGACTATAGCATGGGGCGACTTGGTTCACAATGAATCAATTTTATATTGATTGTTATTATGCATGATTTAAAATTTTCACTACAAATCTGCTTCTGTATATATGTAGTCAAGCATATGCCAATTAATGGGGCATATCTTGATCCTACTTTGGTAATATTAATTAGGAAATTAATTTTCCCCTGCCTTAGTGAAGATGCTAATATTCTGTTTAGCTGGTATGTCAAACCTATGTTTATATGACTTGCATTTCTTGCAGGACTGTAAATGTATCAAAGGGACTAGAGATGGATTCAGACTTAGACAAGAACTGCACATTAGGTCTGAGTCCTAATACTGTTCTTCCTACTCCTCGACAATGTTCAAACATTGAAAAGAGATATCCAAAAGGAAAACCTGGTCATAAAGATGATTTATTGAGGGCAAAGGAGGCGTTTACTGAAATCAGCTTTCGTCGCTACTGCAGTGCTTCTTGTAAGAGCATTCCGTCTAGACCTGTTGGGCCAGAAGGTAATGCTGAGCTGAAGCGAGGTTCCATATACCAAAGCTCCAAAGAGGTAAGGAAAATGAAAAAAACAGATACTGTCGAGGGAAGGAGAAATATTGAATTATCGTGTAGTAGTGACAGCTCTTTTTCCTTCAGAATTGTCGATTCCCTTTGTAACTCAGAAGAGGAAAGCTCACAAGAAAGAAATCCAGTGATGTCCTGTGGCTCAAACTTGAAATCAGCATCTATTACCAAACCATGCTTAGAAACATGCACATCAGATGGCTTCATTGAAATCTGTCTAAGTTCAAATCAGAGAGGAAAACAGTCTGCGGAAACTGTAGGGACAGATAGCAAGAGGGACATTAGTTTTGGGTGTGAACCTGTTGTCAGTCCTTTAGATGACGGTAATGACCTTGTTGGAAAAGACAGTGTTAGCAATCTGCATAAGTCACACTCTGCTAAGGTCGAAGTGCCTTATTCACCCTCTTCATCAGAAAGTGATTGGTTCTCCAAAGCCAGCTCAAGGGCCAGATTTAGCCCTATTAGAAAGATGTTTGATCCATTCATGAAATCAAAGTCTCTGAGAAGTCCTTTGGGTTATGTAGCAGAAGCTGATAATTTCAAAACTATTGGGATGGAAAACATGAGAAGAAATAGGACATTTAGAAAATCTTTGTTGCATGACTTCTCACATTCACCTCAGAATTCAGAATTGGATTCCCAGTTTATCAAGAAAGATAGCGTTCAGTCACCAGTGGCAATCTCACCAGTTCACCTACATGGTTGTCTGAAGGTGGGAGTTAAACATGGGGCACCATTTTTTGAGTTCTCAATGAATCAACCAGAAGATGTGTTTCTTGCTAAAACATGGAAGGCAGATAATGCTTTCAATTGGGTGTATACCTTTCACTCTATTGGCAATAGAAAGAAGAGCAATGCCAGCATATGGGGATTGATTGATAGTAGCAAAGATTCTTCAATTGTTGCGCAGATGCAAGTTTCCTGTTGTTTGTGCTCAGAAATTAAAGATGGTGGGGTTCTTGACAACTCCATGGTTACGGAGTTTGTTTTGTTTGATATCGCACATGCAAGACAACATGTTTCAGTCCAAGGATCCCCTGGGTTTGATAAAACCTCTACTTGTTCTAGTCCAGGCTTGGCCATGGGATGTTATGAATCAGATGATGGCTCTAATTTGGTGAAGCTTAGAGATCACTTAAATCTTGCTTCTGACCGTGATGAATTTGAATCCCCAAGTAGATCAACTCCACGGTTACTTGCCGATTTGCATCCGAACCTTGAAATTGCAGCCATAGTCATTCAAGTACCATTTAAGACGAGAGAGAGCTTAAAATACAGAAGAGGGGATAAAATAGGTGATGCAAGGCATTTGAACATGCTCAATGTCTCTATGGTTGAGGAAAGTAAAAGCAAGATACAAGACAGCGGGAGTCAAGAAAAAGTGAAGGTGGTTATTCCAACTGGAAACCATGGCTTACCTAGTTCTGAGACCCAGGGTCCTTCATCACTACTGGATAGGTGGAGGATGGGTGGAGGCTGTGATTGTGGTGGCTGGGACATGGCCTGTCCCCTTGTAGTTTTTGGCAATCCCAGTATAAATTGTTCTGAAGATCAACCACTGGTGGACAGTGAGCGGCCTTTTGAACTGTTTCTTCAGGTAAGGTTTTAGTTTTATGCCAAAGAAAATTTCTCACAAACATAGCTCATGATGAAAATTTCACTGTCAGATTATTGGATAAGGATCATGTTAATATCTTTTAAAAGAAATGGTTTAGGATGCTGACTCCAGATGAGAGGATTTGATCTTGGAGATTCTGCTCCATCTGCAGCTTGTGGTCTGGATAGGGCTCTATTTCTATCCCTGCTCAGTGTTATGACTGTGTTTGAATGAACTACAAAATATGCTTGTATACACAATGTCTAGGTGTCTTTTAGCAGGGTTCTAGAAAGCAAATGGAAATGATTTCACCCCTTTTTTTCTGTTATATCTTTAAAGTTGAATCACTCATCTATCAAGATGGTTTGAGTTGTTGCTCAGATGCTCATGTGAATAAGATATGGAATTTACCATGACATTTATAATTAGAAAGCACTCTGCTTCTCAGAGATATTTTGATTAATGGTCATTTTGTAGATATGATTAAGCTCTCCCTAGACTAACTTAATTTTAATATTTGTTTAGGGTGCCAAAGAGAATACACCAGCATTGACCATGACAGCTATTGAGGGAGGGTATGCAGTTGATTTCCATGCAAAGTTATCCACATTACAAGCATTTTCCATTTGTGTTGCTATATTGCATGGTACAGAAACCTCCGCCTGTGCTGGGGAGGCACAAAGCAAACATTTGTCCCACTGCAATTCACTAAAAGTGCTTATTGAGGAGGAAGTGAAATTCTTAATAGAATCGGTCACAGAGGAGGAGAAGAAGAAAGTCAGCAAGAAGGTGGAAGCAATCCCACCATCTTATGTGATTAACCCTCCGTTCTCTCCAATTGCTCGCGTTTAGACTTGAAACAACTGGCTTGTTGAATCTAAAATGGCCTCCCCATAAAACCTGTTGTGGCTTTTGGAGTGGCTGTTGCTGAAAGCAAGTGAAGGGGTGGAAATGTTAGCACTAAAAATGGAGAAGGGTGAAATATTCAGCCATTTCAATCGAGGGTTACTGTACAGGGATGTCTATATTCAACGGCATAGATCGACATCTTAGTCAGTAAATCTGAAATGCCTGTCTTGAATACTGTCAAATGGGTTAACAGATTGGTTGATGTGCAAGTTTCTGCCACAAACTCGCACAAGAATTTCTTCACTGCACTATTGATTCATTCTTCACTTCTATAAGTAGAATTAGAATAGAAACACCATACTGTCCATATTGTAACTTGATAGCAGGGGGAAAGTAGTCATGTAGCTATTGAGACTTCTGGAGATAGAAATTTTCTCTCATTGTACTTGTATTATATTGAGGCTATGGAGGCTTTGAGGGTAGTAGTAAATCGTAGAACATTTTGCCTGAAAGTCTTTCACTATGTCTGGAGCCAAAGTAATTTAAAAGTGAAAAACATTGTTCACAAAAAGTTGTGTATCCTTCATAATAATAACCTACTTTTATCCTTTTTTTTTCTCATATTCCTTCAAGTTGCTCACCGGTTCCTCTAACCTTTTATCCTATCTATCCTTTTATCTTTTAACTATTTCCCATTTTCAATAATTCAGTACTTCTGCCAACTCTGAGAGATCCACTCTGTGTTCTCAGATTGTTTGTTGACTCGTCTGCCAGAATAACTGTTGTGCTCACAGGACATGTAAAAACTTTGTGCTGACCACTGAGCGGTTCTTCTCAGGAGTCTGAACCAACTCTGTCAGTCTGTCTGCACTGCAGACTTCATCGTGTTGGAATCACCGTGACTCATTCCCGTATATTCAAGCACCAAATGAATGGCCCCAAGATTGCTGATGTACCCAGTTCCATTATCATGTTGTAAATGCAGCGAAGCTGATGCATTCACCAAAGCTCCATAGATTCACTTCAAAGGAAAAATGTTCCCATGCGGAAATGGACTTTTTGTCTTTTTCTCCTAACTCATTGAAAGTGAATGATCGGAGTTATTTTAAGACTGAAGAGTACTGCTGCTGAGAATACACGCATACATCATCACACTGAAAAATCCTTTTGCTTTGAGTCCTTTCCCTCCCGATTGCAGTGCATGATTAAAATCTAACGGTTATAATTAGTGCAACCATATTTGATGGCCATGATTCAATGGAGCCCATGGGAGGTCATTACAAAAGATCCCAATGTTCGAGAATGGAGGAACGTGGGAACCTGCAAGCCTTAGCAAAATAAAGGAGACGCCGTTGCCGGGGATCGAACCCGGGTCACCCGCGTGACAGGCGGGAATACTTACCACTATACTACAACGACTTGATTGGGAGAGCGTCAATTTTTCTTTAAGAGATTCGTGTAAAACGGAGATAAAGATTGCTAAAATCGTATTTAACTATCTCTTTTTTATTGCTAGTAGTATTTAACCATATCGATCATACAAACAAGATATCATAAAATTAGGGCAACGACTGGCGTAAGTCATTGCAACTGCTTTGAGCATCTGTACACAAAGTTAATACCACCCTCACCTACAACTTTCCATAATAACTCCACTATAAATATGTAACGCCAAAGAAAATAAATTGTTTGATTGATGACTATAAATGAAATGTTGCCTCATATTACAAAGTGATGGAACATTAATGATACAATTATATGGTTAATTGCCATCCACCAGCAATGAATCTCATTACTCTCTCAAAACATGGCAGTAATAACTGGCCTGCTTGCACCAGCCATTCCTGATGCACTGTATTTTCCATTAACATCTTCTATTAGCACAAAGAATCTTAACCTGTATGGCAAGATGACAATCTTTGTCACTTTATTTTACAGGCTTTGCCTTAAGTCAATTAGTTTTGGCATCACCTCAAAAAGGTCTCTTGTATTAGCAAAAACACTTTTCTGCATGCTTTTATGCTTGTGTCATCATCAGCTTGCTGACGATGCCTCCACGACAATTAGGAATGCAAACTGTGCAACCCTGATGGTGATGGTGACCTTCTTGCCGTTGATGCTGATGCTGATGGTAATGGCGATGGTAATTGTGACGGAGAATTATCTTCGTTTTCCTTGTGCTGTTTGTGAATTATAAACTGTGGCACCTCCAAAGAGAATAACTGCTTGAAAAACTCATATGATGCAAAGAAGAGTGCCCCTTGAGACACATACATAACCAACCTAGGAATCAATCCCCTGGCCGACATTTTAAGAAACAAAATTATCACCTCATACATGCAGTAACCGGATGCAGGACTCTAGTAGGGTAATTGAAAAATAGCAGTTGGAACAGTTTGTAAGAGATGCGCTGAACAAAAAGTAACTAAAAATTACAAAGTCAGATATCAAGCAATCTCGACTCACAAATGAGTGTGTGCTTATCCCAAATATATATAAATGGAATTTTGTTATAAACTGATATAACTTAATAATAGTGAAAACGTATGGACTTAGAGGGTTACCTATAGAGCCCTTTCAAACCTTCTTGTGCCCTTATATCTTGAAGGGCATGATACACACTATTGTATTGGCTCGAAGATCCAGGTATCTGCATCACAGCCTTCACATAAGAAACACAAATAATCCAGTAAACTATAACAAACACATAAAGAACAGGAGTATCTAGTACAATGACAAAGCTACAAGCACTTCGGTAGGATATAAGAATATTAATTGTATAAATTGCCCAAAAGACCAAAACTTAAGCAAATACTTCATTATTTCTAAGCACACTATAAGGTTTTGGCCAGAGAAAGATTAGATCATATAAAATCTATGCACTTTAAATTTATGTCAAAGATTGAAAGTGTCCTCTTCAGCAAAATTTGAGATCCAAATAAATGTTCTTGCAATCATAGAACTATATAATAATTACTTGGGAAAGACAGCCTTTAAGCCTGCACTCAAAGAGTATTTGGCCTAGTTTTGCAGAGAACAAAATGCAGGGGCTATAATGAAATAATACATAGAGGTTGTAGACCTGTGTCTGTAATCTTGTCTTCACCACATCAAAGGGAGTTGTGAACAAAGCAGCGGTTGAACCAGCTAGCCCACCACAAACTAGCTGCAGAATAAGAAGATCATATCATCACCTCCTATGTAAGTGCAATTTCAGAAGACAGAAACCAAGAATGCTAAGATTGAACTGCCAAAATATCAAGGTTATCTTAAAAAAGAAAGATCCTAGAAGACAAACTGTCTGTAGAGTGTTTGGTTGAGCAGAGGACTGCAATGATGTCAACATGACTTGCTTCAAGCTTTCATATGTGTAGAACTGCACATATAGGCAATGATAGCCTCAGAAATCAAAAATTAAAGGAATTACTGGATATTAAAGAGAAGAGAGATAGGAAGGGTCGTGGAGGGAAAGAACCAAGAATTGCAAACCAAATTGTACTTTGTGGAGTTATATCTACGTTATGTTAACTTGTTGAGCAAGGTCCTTTTCACTCTCTCTTGGAACTTCCAACGTTCTACTACTTGAAGAGCCATTTTTTAGCCAGCCATGATGGTTACGTGGAACAGAACACAATTAACCGAAACATGTAAAGAGACCTAACCTTGATGATTGAGTGTGGAACATTCCTGCAGAGTACAGCCCCCCACCCAGTGTAGAGTGAAGGCAAACCCCCCTTCTTCACAATTCCAACCAAGGCATTCCTGCAGAAATAGATTATGAGTATTATGGGGAGAAGAATATTGAACCACACCAGAAGAAAAATTGATAGCAATCACATAGAATGAGAAGAACTTGTTTAATGAAAATATAAATGAACAGAAAAGAAACATAAACATGTTAAACATGTTAAACATATTGATCTTCTGATCTTGACAAAGGTAGTACCAGGAACTTGGAGGTATACCAGCAGTTTTGATAGTGCACACCAACTTGCATCTGCTGCTTTACACGCTCACTAGGGGTAAAAATAAAAGAAGTAGCAATGCTTGCACAACCACCAGCCAAGCAATGAGCTAAAGAATGATACTCCTGCAAAAAAGGAAAAAGAAAAAAAGGCTGAGCTAATGTTGCACTTAGAGAGTTACCCTGTTATATCTCCCCCCCTATTTTCCAAATTGAAAAACAATAGCTATAAGATGCAGGGACAGAAATATACACAGTTGCAATTTGGTGCGTGTCACCATGAGTTATGATCCACACCAAATCACATTGAAAGATTCATGCTACCTTAGGAAAAAGAGGAAGCAAAGCCTCTTTGACTGATTCATAAGAGAAAGTATAAAGGGCAGATATCGGAGCTGAAGATGCAATATTGCTAGCAATGCCACGATATAGTCCAGTTAAACCTGTAAATATCACATCAATTAATATGCAGAAAGCAAGCAGGGCAAGCCTAATTCACAATAAAAATGAGCAGATCAGTCTCAATCACCTCCAATTTTATACAAAGGATATACCTCTTTCAGAAATTATTGATCTTCCAATAAAACAGATTGACTTCTGTTCTGCACGACAAGATTGAATGACCGTCTTAACTGTATCAACAGGATGTAGACAAAGACTAACAAATATTCCAGCAAAAGCCCCTGCAAAAGCATGCTCTTGCTTAGCAAGAGCAAATTGGGGTTTTTCACTTGCTGTTGAGTGACTTTCCATTCTACTGTCATCCTCAGTGGAAAACAGTTCAGGTTGTTTTTGTTCATTTTTAAGGCACTCATTACCATCACTAAGATGTTGGCACTCTTTGTATATACTATTACAGGAAGCTAAAACATTTATATGATAATCTGCACAAAGATTAGAATCCGGTGTCTTTGAAACACTACAATTTGCCTTGGTTTCTTGAACAGAAGTGAGGAAATAATCTGAGCACAGAGAGGTGGTTCTTCTTGTATCCATAACCAATTTCGCATCATGCAATATGGATGAATCTATAGATTTGATACAAAGAGAATAAGGTTCAGCATTTTCAGTGGGCAAGTTATCTGTCGGATTAGTTCTATCTGCTGAAATGCAGAGTCCTGAATCACTACTTGCACCACCCACATTGCAATATTTACTCAATTTCTTGTTCTCAGTCTGGACATTTACATAATACTTAAGTCCACCAGGAATCATCTCCCTCATCCATTTGTATACATTTCCAAATTTATATGAGAATCCAACAGCTGAAAGCCCCTTTCCTTTCCAGGGCTCATTAGACAAGTCAGTACCACAGCACAGAAGCCCCTCGTAAAATGAACACTTAGGATTTTTGTTACAAAAATCAAACATGGACATCTTCTTGGTTATTTTGACAAACTCAAAGTTTGGCTTCATAACAGGTGGGAGTTGGCTAGCTGTCCCCAAATCAACACAAAAGTACTTACTATCAGCTGAAATAGATCCCGTGCCATTTTTCTCCCTCCCCAGATTGACCAATATGTCCTCTTTCTGAGAAACAAAATGGTTTCTATCCAGATTCGCCTGCTGTTGAAAAATAGCAAGACGGCTTGCACAGTTCCATATCTGGTTTAAAGACGCGATGAGCTCAGCTGTGCTCAGTATTTCAGGTTGCTTGGCTTCAGATTTTGTTCTACTTTTCCTACTTTTATCAGGGAGAGAAGGGGCATATTCTTCAGGAACAAGCTTACCAACCTCAAAGAAAGCCCCCTCATCTGTGCTCCACCTGTATTTGATTGAAGGTTGATCACTTCTACATGGCATTTTCGAGGCAGGCATTTTCTCAAAATCTTTCAAGAATTCCTTGAAAAAGCAGATATCGTAACATTATCTCGCATAAAAGGAACCTGCAGCCTAGAATTAAGAAAAACAGATCATTGAACAAAAACTAACAACAGACACAGAACCCTCATTAAATTCTGACAAAGATATAAGCAAACAAGTAAAAACCAACAAGAAAGTAGAAAGGACAGTCAAACGCAAACATCTACAGCCAACAGACTAATGTCAACAGCTAATAAACTTTAACCTTGCTTATTCAACTAGACAGTCTTAAAAGATTCTTTAACCAAAAATCTAAACAATGGGCAAAAAAGTAATTTTCTTATAACAGTTTCAATAAAAAATATTCATAACATTAAGGGAAAACAGCAAACATGAAATTTCGAGAATAAAAAAGAAAATGAAATAAAAACAAACTTACAAGATACTTGGTCCCCTTTTTTATTATAGGTAAATTGAGCAAAAAAGGCCCTCCAATATCAAATTACTCAAGAAGCTGATTAACAATACAACATCCCTGGATGATAAGAAAATTAAAAGAAAATCAAATTTCAAGCTCTAAAATGGTTCTAGAGAGAGAGAGAGAGAGAGAAGCAAAATCTGCAGAGGGTTAGACCTCAACGAATTTGGTTGATTACGAGGGAGAAGGAGAGACTTTTGAATGCCGAGAATCATTTTCTCGAGAAAATTGATTGGGGGAATGTTTGTTTCCTGAGACAATTAGGGTTTAAGGCTGGTCTTAGCCGGGCCTATATGGAGATTTTGAACGGGAAAATAAATTCAAAATAACGTATCCCCTGCCCTTCCCTGTTTGATACAATATTGCCAGTGCTTAATGGGCCTGTGGCCCATAATGAAATTGCTTGAAATATCCAGTGCGGACGATTGCATATATTAGACTTGAACCACACGTGAAGAACAACAAATCCTATGGTCGTGAGGTGAGAACCGTAAATGGCATGAGCTTATCTCAACATAAAAAGGAAAACAACTGAAATCAAATTCAAGTTCATTCGTGGAGTAAATTCATTAATACAAGCTTAAATTTTAATTTTGAGGTGAATTTGTAATTATGGGTACTCTTAATCCTTTGAATTTTGTTGTGTTGCTCTATTACATTGTATGTTTAACTCAATTATTCAGAATTTTATAAAATTAAAAAAAACTTTATTATTTTATTTGCTATTCATCGTGTAAAATAAATTTTATTATTAACAATATTTATTTCATCATGTAAAATAACATGATATTTTTACCTATTACATCAAAATAAACTTGTTCCTTAACAACAATTTGATATCTTGATATATATTTGCAAAAACCATTAGCACAAATGTTAAGATTGGATCGACACTGCTTCGTGCAATCATCGTTAGTTGTGCATTTAAACTGTTTTTGTTGAGCTTCAATTAATGGCACATTTCAGAACAGTAGACTTGCCAACAAAACTTGATTAACCATTTAGTTTTTTAAAAAAAAATCTTTCTTGTCCGTATAAAAAATAAATAAAAAAGAAAAAAAATTACCAAATGAAAGCAAAAGAGTGATAAAAACAGCTACTTTGAAGGTCTCCATATTGTCTACTACTAGAGGAATGGGAACTTTGTGCTGCACTATTATAATTGTTGTGACTGTTATATCAGAATTTCATGAGTGTAAATAGGATGAGTGAAAGGTTAAAAAAATCTGAAAAAGCATCTAAATTAATTCTAAATATTCTTTTAATAATAATTTTTGAAACTTTCCAAAATACTCAACATGAACATGTCATTGGCAGATTCTTATTGAAACCATGTGCATACCTTTGGAACCACGTGCACATGCATACGTTAGAGGGACTTTACCTAAATTTTATGATAAATGGAATAACTAATTAGTAATTAGTTTGATAAATACAAATAGTTTTGAAATGCAAATTATGAAAATTTTTTAAAACCCTTAATAGGTTTCTTCTGTTAGATTTGTTCTAAGTCAAATTAAAAAGAAAATCATCAAAAGTTAATAAATTTGGCTTAAAAAGACAAGTTTAATAGGTGAAGTATGATTTGTGAAAGTTTTTTGTGTTTTTCTTCTTAGGTTTATTCTTAGGATAAGATTTTTAAACTTATTCTTTAATGGTAAATTTTTTATACTTTACAAACAAAGATTAGAAAAATAACTAATTAATTAGTTGATAAATACAAATTGTGAAAAAGAATAAAAATATAATCTTGTCTGAGCCCGGGTTCGAACCGGGGACCTCTAGTGTGTGAGACTAGCGTGATAACCAACTACACCACCCAGACGTCGATAATTACCCTTCAATTCGAACTACCAAAAGCAATGTCGGAGTCCCACTCATGGCGACCTGGTTGAATTGACCCTGCTTCGCCTTAATTGTTATTTGAACAACCCATAAATAAGGAGCTGGGCAGCGGCTAGATGTCTCAAAGCTTTTACTCATTCCTTCTAATATGATTCTCATATTCATTTCCAGACCACATTTGGCAACCTCCATCGGACGGCAACGCACAAAATATCACTAGCAAACTGCGCTAATATAATACCGAAAGAAGTAAAAATATTCTTACACCTTAGGAATACAGTTTCAAACCAATAACTTGACGAGTTTTGGGAGCCGCTTTCTTCCCAAACAATATGGTATTAGCGTATACGCATGGATAATATTTGCAATTTGTTTCAATCTCTAAAACTAAATAGTAAACTTCCAATGCAATATCAGTTAAATCATTCTTAGTTATTTTATAAGCAATCAATGAGGTTGTTCCTCCCTTCCCTTCCCCTCTGCACCCACTCCATACCTTTTACAGCGTATCTGGAGACATAATCTGATGGGTTTTGTGGGGGGAGACAATATTATAGATAGGCAATATAATGAGAACCGGATATCGGCCCTTGAGAATGTATGTTACAAGTGAACAGTTCTCTATTACTCCTTCCAATAAGCTAAATGGAAGCGAGGAACAACCTACAGGCAATAAGCATAGTTAAGCTGTAAACATAATTACAAACTAGACCGAGTCAGATTTCTTCTACCATCTAATATATATATATATATATATATTCAAATCACTGCCATCGTTTCGAGGGCTTTGTTGAAGAACTGGCAGTGGCAACAGCAGTAATTTTTCTCGCACCTGATATACATTTTGAGAAAAAGAAAGGGTGAGGACAAGAAATAAAATTTAAGAAACAGAGAGAGAAGGGTCCAGTCAGACATGGTATTCGGATAAAATTATATCACAAATCAGCAAAATAAGCCCTGGCAGTAGTGCAGTGGAGAGCTACTTAGCTAGTTTAGCTTTAAAAATGACTAAAACAGATAATAGAATATGTAAAAATTACGTACTTGATGAAGCCTTTGAGGAGCTCCTGGACATTGACAATCGAACAGGTTTTGTTTGCACTACTTTTTGAGGCAGCTTTGGAAGCTTAAATGGGGCAATGGACCTAATTTCAAGCAACAAATGAACCAGCCAGAAAAATCAAAAAATGTTCTATATCCTGCTTCACTAACAGAATCTTCAAGCCCAAGCAATATGTATTATGCACAATACTGCTACACACACTTCAGCTAACAATTTATATATAATCATGAATTTAGAGAACAGGGGGAAAGGAAAAGGATGGTTTAGCAAGTTATAAAATATTGCAATGATTCTTGTGGTTAACAAGTTCCTACTACTAGATCCAGAAACAGGATCCTATAGAAAATGATAAACCAAGGAGATGAAAGACACTCACTTCTCAATATTATCAGGCTTTTCAGCTTTGTCTGCTTTCTCAACTTTCTCCACTTTATCAGAAGGTTTTGAAACTTCCGGGAAAAGAGTGAACTCTACAACACTACAGATTGAGCCATCGGTTTCTGTACCACCCATAGATAGTCCACCATCAGATATATCACTTAATCTCTCCTCTGAATCTGCATCTCCAAAGCCCAAGAGTTCAATATCATCAGCAAAATTCTGATCCAAATCTTTTCCTGCAAGGTTTGTCTGCACAGAAGATTCATTGTGTAGCTTTGAGTCATCCATTGTCCGATGAGAGCCAGCTTCAGAACGCTTATCGCTGTTAACTGAGAAATTGTCCGCATCAAAAACTGCTTTCTCAAAATTTCCCAAGCTTTGCCGTCTTGACAGGCTCCGGCTTTCTCGAGGAGTCCCAATGGAGTGTCCCCTAGGAGAGGAAGATCCATACCTCAGTGAGCTCACACCGTGCTTACTACCATTGCCATTACCCTTAAGAAGCTGCAAACGCTCAATCTCCACATCTTTCTTTGTGATGGTTTCCTTGAGGAATGCAACCTTCAAGATCAATAACAGATCAGAAAATGAAATGACAGATTAAATGATCTAAAACGGTTAAAATCTTCTTCAAGAAACTTGAGCATCCTCAAGAAACAGACAGAAAAAGCAAGAATTTCCTCCTCCTAACCAAAGCTAGTACATCTTATCTAGAGCTTAGGAAATAGGATAAACCCTAAAGTGTCTCCACAAACCAACAGAGAATCAGACTTTGTAAACAAGCATTCATGCATACTGTTTGGCTAGAATCAAGACTGACAAAAGCTAGCAATGCAAACTAAAATATGCTGTTGCAAGGATGCTCGTTGACAGGCTCATTAGTGAAAGTGAGATTTTCATTGTCAAACTTTGGACTGTAACTCATGGTTTGTCCATTCCCATGGAAATAACCAAGGTAGTAACAATTGCTACTAAGTTTCAACAGCTATGCTATATTAATTTTTGGAAAAGGGAAAATGAGGAGAGGCAGAGAAAAGAAGAAGACCTGTTCCATAAGTTCTCTAATATCTCTCCCTTCTCTGTTAGTCCGTGCAGCACCTAACTCAACACCAGAAACCCTCTCGGCAAACTTCAAGGTACTTATGGTTTCAGAGTATGATTCTACATCAGGATTAAGCTGCACAAACATAAGGGTTTTTGCCTGACCACCTACAATTTGATATTAAAAGAAAAGGACAATTAATCAGTAAGAGAAAATGAAACTATATAACATATGTAGAATATTATTGGGCATAATGATGCTGTGAAATCACAATAGCAAAATTAAAATCTGAAATCTGAAAGGTACCCAAAGAACTCTGGAGAACTTGAGTTAGTTTGCTATTTCTATAAGGGACATGAGCATTCTTTTGTGCCAGAGCAAAGATTACATCTCCAAGAGCTGACAGAGATTTGTTTATATGTTGTGCCTCCCTAAGCCTGTCTCCAGTTGCTTCTGAACGATCTACCCGTTCACTGCCAGCAAGATCCACCAAATGTAAACTACCACGCAAAACAGCATTAGTTTTTAAGTCTGTGCCTCGAACATGAACGGTGAGAACACTGCACATAATAATTTACTGAAACCCATTAGGAAGAGAACTCCAAGTAACAAGTTATATACAAAGGAAATATGTGAAAATATAACCTGTGGGATCTGCTACTCCTCTCATTTAGGGCTGTAGCACCTACAGCCCTATTCATTAACCCAATATTCATCAATTCCAAAACATCAGTGGTTGATTTAACAGAATGCATGCTTGCTTCAGGGACAGCTAACCCATTTGGTTGGGTGGTGTTCCAAATCCCAAGTGTGTGCAAGTCAAAGGAAACAAAGAACATATTTAACAGTAGGAAGAAAGTGAAAATGAGTAAAGTGTAAATAGTTCTGACCAAATACATAAAAATTAAGAATGAGGATTGCAAATTTATAAATAAGTAGGGTAACATAAAGATCAACCATGAGTAAGAAACAACAATAATAAAAAATAATTTATGGAGCCAAATTGCAGATCAGAACTGAGAAACACAAGAAGAAACTGAAATCCAAAAGATTAAAATAAAGGATATCTTCTATGAGAACTGTCACCAACAAGCAGATCGCGAACTTGTTCATTGTATATCTCAACCATTTGAACACCAACTTCATATATAATGGAGCTTTTCCGGCTTTGAGAGATTTGGAAAAGATCATTCAGTGCTCTATAATTGACTCCCCAATCTTCTTTAGAAGACACGTTGGGTCCACTCTGGAAAAAGAAAATTAAAATGCATCAGATATAGCCCACAAGTTTAAAATAAGCTACAAACGATAAATGGAAAAATATGAATAAGTAGCTCACCATTGTATAAGTTTTTCCCGAGCCTGTTTGACCATAAGCAAATATGCAAACATTGTATCCGTCAAGAACAGACCGAATCAATGGTTGGGTGTCTAAAAATACCTCCTCTGTAAACATATCACATTGAAAAATGTTCATATATAAGCAGCAAACATGACTATCGTGACAAACTATCTAGCAATTAAATTAATAGATGAATTTGATTATCAACAATGGAAAAAGGTTATGAAATTTCAAACCTTGGGTAGCTACTGGACTGAAAACCTTGTTAAACTTGAAGAGCCTATGAGTGTCCTTTCCTTGCTTCGAGGGATTTGAAACAACCAATTCACCATTCTCACCAATATATTCTATTGTTGTTTGTTTCTTGCTTTGCCCTGGAAGGAATGGCCTTATCCTACAATAGACTCTAATGTTTCCTACAGAGAAAATAAGAAATATGCATCAGCTACTTGGATACAAAATCTAAAGAAACTAAGATTATACAATGTACCTTTCAAATCCTGAACCTCATTGTACAATCTTCGATTTTCAGCAAGAACAGAATGATAATTTTCTGCAGCATCTACTAGTCCCTTAAGCTTTATTCCTACTCAAGAAAAAAGGGAATACACAGTGAGAAGTTGCACAATTTAATAAGCAAATGATATCGAGACGGCAGACCAAGCCAAACAAACAAAACAAATAGCAAGAATAACCACACAACCTAAGTAATTAAGTTCCTCTGAGTAGCTCTTTTTTGTCTTCAGAACCTCACGTTTGATGGACTTAGAAGCTTCCCTCAATTCCTAAACAGTGTAAAACCTCATGTTATAGGACTATGCATCAATATCACATTATAGGAACATGGCAAACACAACAAACCTTTAAAGCCACAAATTGTTGATCAATGAAACTCTCATAAGTGCACTCCTTATCTGCCCATATCTTTTGTTTAGATTCAGAAAATGACTGAAGCTCATCCACTTCTTTCCTAGAATCTCTTAAAAGACACTCAAGTTCTTTCAACTTCTTTTCTAATTCAACTTTAGCATCCTCAACCTGGGCTTCCAATTGTAGACAATGCCATTCATGCATCTTTTTGCTGCTTTCTAGTTCCTCTCTCAGCCTAGAGATCTCAGTGTCATTCTGAATCTTCTCCTTCTTAAGCTGAAGCACATCCTGCTCTTCAACTTTTCCCTTCTCCTCCAATTTACTCTTTTCAATCTGCAATTCTCAAGAAATATAGGAAGCAATCATTTAAGACTGTTAAGGGACAAAATAGGGCTTTTGATAAAAAAAGAAACAAATCCTTGCAAAGCACCACAAAGTGACATACTATCAAGACTGTGAATGGGAAAAACGTTTCCTAGTCAGATAGATCGTCCATGTCAATCTTAGCTTAATTTCACCAAACAAGAGGGATCAGATCAACTTCACTATAGTCTATTGCTGCAGCTCCTTATTAAGCTAACATAAAGTATCACAGCTCAGTACAAGTGTTGAAAAAAAATCCAAGCTCTCTCAAGTTTACAGTTCTGTCAAGCCTCCCCCATCCCCTAATTAATAACAAGTACTACTAAACTAGAAAATAAGAAACAAGAAATGAAACCCAAAACTAGATCAATGTCTTCTAAGTGACAGTATGATTGGATGAGAATACCTGAATGTGGAACTTTGGACACTCAAAAAGTATCTGATTAGAAAACTTTATTGATAACTGTCTTCAAGAAAACTCCAGCTTTTGTGTAGGTAATTAGACCAGCTGGTCTTAAAGATTAAATCCACCTTTATCTGGTGTCTCTGTTCATTCTTCTGTTACTTTTGACATCAATAGACATGAAACAAGGACCTGTTTTTTTTTGTACATTTAAAATCATCCCCTTAATTTTTCTTCTGAAACTAAATCGCTTTTCCTTCACAAGAAAAATCCACTTCTCAAGTTCTTTTGTATCAACACTTCACTATTATTCACTAATGGAATTTCACACACGATATAAATTGAAATAACGAACAAAAACAACACAAATATTCTTGTTGCCCTTTAAACAATAGCAAATACAAGTTAAGCAATTCAAACAATTAGATGCAGTTGAGTTTCAGATGTAAGAATCAAGAAAATACCATCAGACATTAAATCCACAAAACAATGTGTCAATGGAAGTCTCAGGAAAATAAAGGCACAGAATTAGAATACGAAATTAATATTGAAAATTAGCAATTAATTAAGTATAACGGGAAAGAATAAGACTTGCACCTTTAAATGCTGTAGTTGGCTTATAACAACCTACAGGCAGCAAAACAGGTCCAGGATTATATCAGCAGGGAAAACACTTAAAAAGCTAAGGCACACACCTTAAACAATTTGTCAAGTACCTTATTTTCCTCCACAGTTCCCTTTGCTAAGGTCTCAAGTGCTCTTATCCTTGATTGGTACTTTTCCTCACGGGCCCTATAAACATTGTTTTGCTGAAGGAGTCCAAGAATATAAATATTAATTATTCATGCAAAGCAAATTAGAAAATATTCTCTAAGAGAGAAAAAAGTCCGAAAGCAATTTACATTTTTTAAGTTTTCTGCCCGGGTTGAAACTCGCCATTCTATCTCTTGCACAATCGTTCTCAACAGGCATGCCACACGCTGAGCAAAAAAATAATAATAGAAAAATCACAAATAAAAGTTACTAGAAAGAAATACAATATGGAAGATACACAAGGACCAATACAGATATAGAGACACAACAATGAAAATATCCACATATGCTAAGGCAATAAAGCATCTGTATGTACTCTGACAGCCATACATGAGGTACATCTCCCTTCTTTCTTTCAATACTTTCATCCATAATCCTGTACAGTATACTGAACAGTGATTGAGTTGAGGCATTCTGCGCAAAAGAAAATGGTTGAGTATACATTGAACTAAGAGTTGCTATGGAAAATCTGATAACAAAATGGGGTTCACTAATACATATAGGCGTGCAGTGAAGGAGTTCAGGGCCTTACTTCTAAACTGCTAGATTTCATTAATTCTAAAATTGTTGCATCAGAAAGATCAGCACAACATCCTTGCTTCAATTGGATGCTTTCAATTTCACCTGAAAGATTCCATCTCTTCCTGGAAGGATTTTGGACATTATCAGCCTCCCCGTTAAAATTGAAACATGCCCTAAGTGTCTTAAGGCACTCTAATACTGGCATCATTTGGCCCTGCACAAAAAGAAAACTAAGATAGTTCACCATACACCTTGAACCAGATAGAGGTTTAATTCCATGATAGAAGAATCAGACTCATCTGAAAGAAAAAAAAAATCCACTCCAACCAAGAACCAATACAAAATTGATATCAAAGGGTTTGTAGTAGGAAGTTTACATGCCTACACACTCATACTTTTCACTGAGATTGATGAATAACTAAATATAATAGTACCACAGTTCATTTTTATTAGGAATATACCAACATTATACATCCAAAATGGGGCCAATCTTATCTTGCTCCTCACACACAAGCTAAGATCAATGTCTAGGCAAAATGGTTACAATCTCATTATCAATGAGTAGGCAAAATGTTTTCAGTTTTAACCAACCTTACATGTCTACCACCCTGCAATAGAACATTGATTACATAAAAACTACCTTCAAGTCAATTAATACCTGCTCTAGGTCAGACAATTCAAAGCTGGGCAACCCCATTTCATCCATAGCAATCAGAAACCTCTTAACATTTACAGGACCACCTTCCTGAAGTTGGAGAAAAAACATGCTCAAATAGTGAAGTCCAATGCCCAGAACAAGATGCAAACATGTATGATTAACTCTAAAAGAGGAAAATGAACTAAATAGAAGACAAACTAATACAGAAACAACATATCAACAAAAGAGAGATCAAACCATTTCAATAGAACCAGGACGCAGCTTGTTCAAAATGGTACAAAAAATAGCTCCATCAGTCAAACACCCTCTCAACTCCTCTTCTGTTGCATCCAGTGGCAAACTTAATTCAGGAAGCATGCCATTTAACCACTCCACCAGAGAAGACAGCCAGTCACCTAGCAAAATTAAAGCTCAGAGTTAATAAATGGAAGATGAGTAAAAATATTGAAAGAGCTATAAGGTATGATTACTTACCACTGATCACGCTTTCAAAACTCTCCATTTCTTCAGTATCTACATAATGAGTTCCATTCAAGCCATTAACTGTACCGTTTTCCCTCATCTGCCTTTTTAGCTGGATGTTCAAGCTGACTTCTCCGAAATCTTATCTTTCTGATAACATAGGACTCAGTCCTACAAGGGGAAAAATAACATTTATCTTAGTGAAAAAGTAATGAATTGCATTACTAATCCATTCACGGCTAAAAGCAGAAAGTAAAGGCACAAATTTTGTACAACTACCTTGGAACTTAAAATAATATCACATGAGAATCGAAGTTCCAACATATTTTGTTCGCATTAAGTGGGAGGCTAAGAGAGAGAAAAAGTATTACTCATTTCGAATGTCAAGCTTTTTTCTGTCACTGAAAGTGAAGGAAGATAGAAGAGTG
This sequence comes from Theobroma umbraticum, assembly GCF_002168275.2. Taxonomy (NCBI): domain Eukaryota; kingdom Viridiplantae; phylum Streptophyta; class Magnoliopsida; order Malvales; family Malvaceae; genus Theobroma; species Theobroma umbraticum. Next base: position 1,968,607 of record NW_018397254.1, on the reverse strand, counting down.
AAAAATTTTAAAAAGATAAAAGAACAGATATTCTTATCTTGTTTTACACGTCATCTAAATAAAGTAAACTTAATAAAATCACTCTGCTAAACAGATACTAAATGTGTTCAATTCTCCAAAAAACAAGAAAATAAAAAAAAAAAAGAACAGAAAGTCAGAGTTACGTTCTTCACTGCTTTCTTAGCAACCAAACAATCATAATTTCAAACCGTCATGCTGCATTAAGATTCCCATTGCAATTTCTTACCTAATAAATTTAAAAAGCTGTGAAACACTGAACTGAAAGCTATTGAAATCCATTCAGATCCAAACAAGACATTAAATTCAACAGAAAAACAACATGTACGAACAAAATGTACGGTAAAATCACGAACCTGAGGAATCTAACAGGAGACTAGATCAAGATCTCGAAGATCCAACAAATGTCTAACACAATTCATAACTCGGAAAAAAAAAAGATATTCGAGTGTTTCAGGTGGAACAAAATAAAGATTAGAAACCAAACAGTGATTATACAAAAATAAAATCGAAGCAGATCAATTCCAGAAATCGAGCGATTTCGAAATCTCGAACCGCCCGATATTTCTTTTTTTCCCTTCTCTTACCCCGTAAAGAGAAGCATGGCAAGTGAAGGAAATGCTTTTGTTGCGTTGGAAAATGGAAAATGGAAAATGGAAAGCGAGTGAAATGACCGTACGAGGGTGTTTGGCAACGTTTTTTTGTTTTTCCCTTTGGTTTTGGGTTTGTTTATATTTTTTTTGAAAAATCAAAAAAGGTTATAACGGAGCCTTTTTTAAATTTGTTGTTTTGTTTAATTTTGGATTTGGGCCCAGCTATTTTGGAGTAAACTTCCCGCCTTCGTGCTTTTGGTTTTTTGCTTTTGTCGTTTTATTTGCTTTATTTTATATTATTTTTTTGGATTTGAATTATTATAGAAACAAACAAAATAACTGACTCAACGGGGAACGGTGTATTGGAGATCGTTTCGTGACAGTTCACTTTTATAACACGTCTTTCTGTTCACTTGCTGATGTTATTAGGACAGTTGAACTCCTCGAAATATTCTTTTTTCTATATATTTCCAATAATAATTATTTTATTGATTATTATAAATATAAATTATGTTTATATTTTATTAAAATCAATGTTAATATAGATTCATTGAAATATCGTGACAGCCTCTAATTCTCTGATAAATCAAATAATGAAACCCAAACAAAAATATCATGAAACTTACATTAATTTTGAAGCATCATTTGCCACGTCATAAAATATAGTATTTAAAATGATAATTATAGTAAAAAATAAGAATCTAAGGTGACCAACGTGTGCTGTTGGTTCAGAAATAGAAAAGGAAGTAGGAAGTCATAGTAGTAATTAGTAAACAACAAATTAAGTTGGAAAAATAAAGAGGCCGGCTTGTCCGTGCCCAACCGCCAGTTGGCCCACCATTTATTATGTTTTCTTCAATTGGCCTTTACCTTCCATCTGAAAACATAGTTTGATGTCACATTCTATGTGCCAACGACAACGCAACATATAACTTCCGAGTTCCGACACTTTCATAGGCACAAAATTTATGCATTGATGAAAAGTCTAAAGTTTTTTTGTGTGTGTGTGTGTGTGTTTGAATTGTAACAGTAATACAATCTTGTTTTCTACCATGAAACAGCTCTCTTAGAAAAAGACATCGTTCTTTTGTAATAACAATAATAATAGTAGTTTGTTGGGGATACGTTAGGGTGTTGGAGAGCAGAGTCACTGTGTGAGAGAAGTCAAATCAACCGAAAATAAAAGAAAGAAGAAGATCGGTAAATGTAATGAGTCAAACATCTTTTCACGAGAAAGGTTTTGCCGAACCTTTATGCTAGCACTAGCATTTAGTCATGAAGTTTGCATTTAGCCTGATATCATTGGTCAGAAAAAATGTAGCCTGACCCAGCCTTTTTAACTAAGATAAAGTACCAGTGTTCAGGGTATCATAATAAAACCTAGCTAGAAAGAAGTACAAATACGGAAACCAACTGTTAAGAAAGTATAAAATTCACCACAACCTGCAAAGCTATAAAACAAGAGAAAAAGGGTGCAAACAATCAATCATACCTGCAATATTGGAACAAAAACTGTTAAGGCAGATAGTCTGATTGAGGATATATTCTTCCAAATTCTTTGCTATTCCACTCCTTCATTTAGAATTGCAAATTATATATATTTGCACAGCTGAAGAATAAGAATTGCTGGTGATTTGGAGAAAATGGAACCCGTTGAATAGTGATGATAGAGGTTTATAAAGGTAAGTGGGATGGAGTTGGAAAAAGGGGCACTGATACAGTAAAGGTTTTATGGGCATCAGAGGAGATCAAGGTTAATTAGTTCCTGTTACTCATGCCATGTGATGGATATGTACAACTCCAAAGAACAAGGTTCCGAGAATAAAGGTATACATATATATATATTCAATTGTTTAATGTATTTGAGGTAAAGGTCACGATGAATTAATCAAAATTTATACGATTCCTTAAGGCTATATAACCTTTAATTATGAAGAGGTTTACCACATTTAGACCCCAAATAGTTTAAGTTTAGCTACAGTATAACAAAACTTAATCTGCAAGAATTTACCTTTACAGGAGTAATGGTATCGACATAATATAGCAACAATAAAAAATGCTAGAGAGAAGAAAAAAGTTTAGTATCATGCTGCCTCTGTACTTGAAAGAAAATACTTCTAAAACATAAACTTAATATAATTATTCTACATTCAAATCAGCAAGCATCCTGGAATTCAAATCAAAATCTACAACAGGCAACACATATTACTCTTTTTCAACCACTCCACAAACACACCGCACACTGCCCTATTGTGCCATCGATCCTCACTTCCTCTAATCCTTCAATGGCTGTTTAACTTGCAGGCCGCATCTGCATGGCAGCATCATTGAAACAGCCATCGACGGAACCATCTTCCATTAATATCGAATGAAGACGGGTCTGAGTATTACCACGAAACCCTCTTGTACGTGTTCCACGTAGACGTCATATTTGCAGGAGAGCAATAACAAAGAAAAGAACAGAAGAACTTAGGATTAGAAAGGGGTTTGGAAGGGTTTAGGGTTATTGGGTTTCTTGATAGAAAAAAGGAAAGAGCAAAAAAGAAAAGAAAAAAATCTTGTTAAAGTTGTTCGGAATCTTTGAACTAGCGGAGGAGGAGGAGATAGTTCTGCTGGTATACTGATACCCTAGTTCCGTTGATATATTGATATCTTTTCTTATATGTATTAACCATTTTACACATGACTTCACTAGAAATAAAAAAAAAAAAGGCCTAATAAGTAAACTTACTTAGGTGCCCCGCCACTAAATCCAAGCAATGTATTGGAACGAGCTAAGCCAAGCCTTTGGGAAAAGGTCAATTAACTGCCTCTATATAACGGCCAAAAAAAAACCTGCTTCAATGGAACAGTAGAAGGGAGGAAGACAGAGGCTTCTTCTCAAAGGTTTGATGCTTCTGTCATGATTTATGAATATAACTCATGCATGGTGAAATCTAGAATTGCAGAATGCCTTGTAGCTAATTAATTGCATTAATTTAAAATTACAAATAAATTGCTGATCAGTTAGAGCACCAAAAAAAAAAAACTCAAAGAAAAGAAAGAAAAGAAAACATAGTCAGATTATGATCCACCAAGGCATTCTTTACATATTCAGATCAAAATCAACCACGGGCATATTATAGCGACACAAGGGACACTTATTACTATTCTTCAACCACTCTACAATGCAGGCAGCATGATAAATATGGGAGCAAGGCAGACGTCTAGCTTCCATCTCCGTCGACATCTCTTCCAAGCACACCGAACAAAACTTTTCATCGCTTAACCCTTCTCTAATCTTCACCTTCTCTAATCCTTCGATGACTGTTTTACTTGCTGGCCGCATCCTTGAGTCGATATCAACCAACAACTCATCGATATCATTGTCGAGAGTACTATTACTGTCTTCCATGGAATTATCATCTGACTCTATTAGTTCTGCTTCAATGCAAAGCTCGAACCCTAGTGATACGGATATTACCAGAGTTGTCTCTTGTCCCAGTGAATTCAGAGCGAGAGAAAAGACAAAGTCTCCTCCGTTTCTTGTCGTTGAATCGTTTGTTGCAGCAATGGGTATTTCATTAGACATGTTTTAAAGGAATATATGAACAGTGAGAATATTTTGAAAAGGAGAGATAGGAGAGTTGGCAGAAGAAGATGGCGAGTGGAATTTTGGGTTCAAAGAATTTAAGAGTTTTGGTAAAAATCAAAGTAGGGTTAGGTATTTAGGTATCAATACTTGAATGAAAAAAACCCTTTAGGTTACGGCGGCGGCTTGAAGTCCATCCCTTATTAGATAATTGATATCTTAAAATATATATATATATATGTAAACCAAAAGTCCAAAACTAAATATATCTAATAATATTTTTTTATCAAAACTCAATATCATTAACCTAATTAGTAGATTCTTTTTACATAATATTAACAAAATTCCTAATCTATTAAAAAAATTTAAATAAGTTTTATTTTTATTTAATTTTTATATTTTTATTTTAAATTAAATAAATAAATTAATTATAATTAATCAACATACCACTTATCATTTTATACATACTTTATTAAAAGTGGAATGTGAAAAATGTGTTATTATACTAAATCAAGCCAAGAAAGCAAGCATAAACACCAGTTCCTGGTCCAAGCAAAAGCTCTTCCAAGGAAACCAGAAGAACAGCAGGGTTCTTCAGTTTTCACTTTACCCAAATCCCGGTTGCCGGTATTTTCTTTTCCAAGTTGCAGCCTTGAAGCATCATCATCATCATCTTCTTCTTCATCAAAAGCTTCATGACGGGGATCCTCAGCGACATCGTCGTCCAAATCAAAGGGAAGCTCCCCCATCTGAATTTGTAGAGTGTACAAGGAATTTATAAAGAATCCCGGTGTCTCCAGTGTCACGTACCAGATCAGTTTTGCATCAACTAGTTGATTATGGCATGCGGCAGAATACATCTCAAAAAAAATATAATGAAATGCAGAAACTGTGAATAATGGGAAGAAAAGACTGAGTCCAAGGTTTCAATTGTCTGCAACGGAGGGATAGAAATCTTGAAGAACTAAGGTTAAATATTCAAATGAGGAATTTTAATAAAATTTTATTAAAATTTTATTCTTTTAACTTTTTGAGATGTAAAATTTTTATAATTAATCAAGGTTTTTTAATTTTTTTTTTCAATTGATAATATAGTCAATCCATTTAATCTTGAGACATATTTGATTTTAAATAATATTTTATTAATTTTAATTTTGAAAAACAATCTTTATCGTAATTATTAACATTATTCTAAAAACAATATATGCATCTTTTAAAATTTTTAATTTCTAAAATAAAAAAATTATTTTATATAAAAAATAATTATTGGAGATAAATAAATATAAATATATATTATTATTAAAACTTGAGATTTATTAGACACATAATTAAAAAAGTGAAAAAATATGTTATTTTATTAAATTTTTAACTTTTACCTATTTTTTATAAGAAATGAGATAAATAATGAGAAAAATAGATATTTATTAAGAAATGAGATAAATAATGAGAAAAATAGATATTTATTAAGGATGAGAGAATAAATTGATATTTTAGTAATTATCTTAACTCTATATGTTTTAATATAATTTATTATAAAATTATTATAAAATTATGAAATGTTCTAAATTTAGAGTCTAAAGTCCTTGTTTTAGTGGTTTTAACCCACCCACCAACGTTGGATAGAAGCTGAATTCATAGACATAGGGAGGCGTAGATAATTTCACCTTTTCCCTGTAGAACTAGATTTATCAGTAATAGTTACTTATAAATGAGTTTTTTATTTTTTAAAAAATAATATATTAAAAAAATTTAATTCAATCATATTCTTGCATTTTATCATTAATAATTAATTAATTATTATTAATTAAAATTACATTTATTATTCTATATCACATGTTACTAACATAATATATTAACCTGTCATAATAAATAATGATATAGTATAATAATATATTCATCTAATATTTTTTTCTCTTATTATTAATATCAAATTAGTTTCATATGAATATAAAATGATAAGTGATATTTTAATTAATAATAATTAGTTCACCGTTAATATAAATATATATTTAATTTAAAATAAAAATATATAAATTTGATTAAACACAATAGAATAATAAAAACTTATTAATTTTTTTTTAATAATTAGAAGAGGAGATATTCAAACTTTATTCTTTAAGCAGGGGATCATGGATTAACCAATGAGTCAAATGCTCTAGTACAATTCATGAATATTTTCAAGTATTATATTTTTTTAATTAAGAACTTTTGCTTTAAAGCAATTTTGATTTTTATAAGGGAATGGACTTTTCCTTTTCTTTTTCTTTTACTATTATTCTTAAAAGGCATTAGGCTAATATAAAATTGTAGAGCAAAACTTAATATTGTAAAAATTTTAATATTAAAAAAACAGAAAGGTATAATACTGAGTGCTTATTTGGCTTAACTTTTTTTCAATTTATTTATCTCTTAAAAGTAAAAGTTAAATAAAACATAAATTTTGAAAAACTCTTAAAGAAAATATTTTTTTTTAAAGAATAAAAATTTTAAAAAAGAGCTTTTTCTTCTCTTTTTCTAAAAATACAAAAAAAAATTATTTTTGTTTCAAAATTATCCTTATCTGTTAAAAATGATTATAATATAACTCTCTAAAAAAAAAACACCCTTTACAATAATTTTAACCAAAATTATAACTTATAAAAAAGAACTTATAATTTTTTTTTTATAAAAGCTTCATAAGAGTTTTTAAGCTAGAAAAAAGCTAGACTAAACAAGCTCTGAAAAAAATATTTAAATTATTTTAAAAAATTAAAATAAATTCTTATCCTTTATTGTATTCAATCAAGATATTTCTATTTTGAATTAAATAAATTTTTATAATTAATAATTAATATTTATTAAAATATTATTTATTATTTTGTATTTACATGATACTAATTTGACATTGATATAAAAATAAAAAAAATTATATTATCTTATTATTATGTCTAATTAGTATCAATATGATATGTCAAAGTCTTATTATTTATAATATATTAACATGTTATATTAAGGTCATATGGTATAAAATGAGAGATGATATTTTAATTAAATTAATTATTAATTATAAAAATATATTTAATTTAAAATAAAAATATAAAAATTTGAAAGTATAAAATTATAAAAATTTATTTAATTTTTTAAAAATAGCTTAGGGGTCTTTTATATTACGTCAAAAGGAAAAGATTAAAAAAAAAAACCCTCGAAAAGCGAAACCTCCTCTAAATAGCACAGTTGAGGAAATAAAGAATTCGCGGGGAAATGGAAGAATCATCGTCAGCTGCCGCGGGAGATCAGAGAGATGAATCAACGGGACAGGAAGTTACGATCAGGGGGCGAGACATGGATCAAGAGTCCACGTCTCCGGAGACTGAAGTAGAAGCCCGTGGACTTGACGGTAGTGAATCAAAGCCGCTGTTGAACAAAAGCGACATCTTGAAAGCAGTAGAGGTAGTTGAGAGAGACTCTCTGGCTATCGCCGACAGCTTCTCTTCTCTCTTTGCTTCGCTTCGTTTGGCTCTCTCTGAGGTCTGATTTAGCCTTTATTTAGTTATATTTAATTATTTATTTTAAAATTTATGGCACTTTCTGTTTAGTTCTCGAGAAAATTTGAGGTTTGGGGGAAATTACTTTCTGTTTATGTGAAATTGATTCAAATTTCATGAAGAATCTGCTTTGTTGCTGTTAAACTTCTGGAAAAATTTAAAAAATTATCGTAGATTTCCCCTGTTTTTGTTTTAAGTTTTTGAATTTTGAAGTTATGCATGACTGTATATCGAAAGTCAAGGTATATCTTCCTTTGTTTGAGTGGCAATGAATTGGAGTATTGTTAATGCTACTCTTCTTCGTTTCTCCTATTATGTGAATTCAGGGATAAATGACATGATGTGAAAATGCCTTTCTTTAGTCAGTACTTGATGTGAAAAATACTTCAATGGTAGGTTACTAGCGGCTCGGTTGATCATATGCGATGCTTTGGTGATGCAGCTGGGCGCCTTCAAGAATCTGGTAAATAGAATGTTAAACATAATGCTTCCTTCACTCAATTATCAATATGATTATTATATGATAAGGGGGCAAATTTGTTATCTGGTATCATGCGTATTAACTGAGCATTGTTGTAAAATATGATAGACATCCTTGGTTTCTTGTCTTAAACCAAGGTAATTATGGTTACTTTTTCTATTTTCTCTATCATTAACATAGCACCAGAGTTGTCACAACTCATTATGGAGCTAATTGTATTCTTATCCTAAACTAAGTTGATTAGTCTTAACTTGAAAAGTTGTGCTAATTATTTGCATAATGTGCATTTTCCCTAGAATATAGTTGAAGTGGAGTGAGGAGTTCTTTCTCTGTCACTTAATTTATCACCGTTGTGCTCAACATATTGGTCATCTGGAGTCTGATATAGCTATTGCTGTGGCTTAGTTTCCCTCCAGAAATATTGCATTCTGTTATAGATAATCTGATTCTGATATAAAATCTGAACTTATTCTCGTTATTTGGATTTGTAGCCCTTGATGCAGCAACGAAGGGAAATCGTTATATAAATTCATGTCTCAGGTAGTATCTTTGACCCTCCTTTTTTCAGGGAAAGAGAAAAGATGAGAAGGAAGAGGAAAAAATTTGGGGGCCGGGGGTTGCCAAGTTGTGACAAATTGAAATATAACCTGTAAATTTATTTTCAGTTATTTCTCTTATCTTCTACCTGTGATACAAACAATTGATTGCTTAGATGTTGTTGCATTAAGCTTGAGGAACTACTGAAATTAAATGAAACTAGAAGCAAACATAATTTTCATTTGTTTCTGCTGGTCATTTAGTTTGTGCATTCTGTTTGATGTCATATTGAAGCTATCAATCTAGCATATAATCCAATTATTGGTATGCATTATAATGAAAACCATCAATGCTAGTATATTTGCGGAGATTGCTCTAGGTGGTGGTAGGAGAAAGGAGATTTAGAGGTCTTGTAGCAGTCATTGTTAATATTTCAATAAGAAATAGATATGAATATTTTTGCAGATCACATAAGTATGTTACCTCTTGTGGGAAAGTCACTTACAAATAAATCTCAGTTTTAATATACTTCGAATTGTTATTTGAACCTGGGCATTACTATTGGACCTTGTTTCTTTGACCACTTTTGTAGTTTTTTCTTTTATTGGTCAATGCAACATGCTACTATTTTATATCTTCTGTTTGTTCATAGAAGTTTTCACTTGTGTAGACTTATGTCATCTGCTAAAACATTGGTCATAAATATCTACCACAATTGTAATTAATGTCTCATAATTTAGAGTGCCAGATAAAGAAGAGTTCATTCTAAGTCAGAACATTCTCTTCCTAGATTTGATGGTAGGATCTGTGTTGGGTCAAGCAAGTGTAGTGAGATCATGCCTTTTGTATTGATTCCTGATGCAGTTTTTTGCCCATTTGCAGATTAAATGAGGAAATGAAGGGCATTGACGGTCTAGCTTCGCAGCTGTATCCTTTTCAGTTGTCTTGGTGTGTTCTTGCTTTGCATGTTAAGGCTTGTCGCCTACTCATTTCAGCTGTTTACACAATGGACCTATGGACACATCCCATCTCTCTCTCTCCCATTAATGTGGAGGCAGCAGATGCCTTAGTCCACTATTGAAGTGCATAGAAGCCCTTGCATTTGGTAAACCACTATTGAACTTGGTTAGCATTCAATTTATTGATTCGACCTTTTAATCCTTGGCATTCTCTTGGTTCCTTAATGCTTGTGAAGAAAAATTCTGAGGAGGAATGTAGATGCCCTAGACACGGCTGTGAACAAGCTCTTACGACCGTCATGATTCATGAGGATGAGCTGCTCAAAGAGGTCTTTGGTTTTTGTCTTATGTGTTTGTGTAGGACCAATTTTTACCTTGGACTATTGGAATGCCTAATATTAATCAAAGCCTGTTTTAAACTTAAAAAACCGAGTGTACCGGTAAATTAGATTGTCAAAAGTAAGCACAAACTAATCCATAAAACCTACATGATTCTTTAAATTTCTCTACCTGGAGAGGAAGTCAATCTGCGGGAATTTTGCCCATTAGAGCTCTGTCATAAATGATTTGAAGTGATCACATAATTAATCCTTTTGTTCGGATAAAGGAATTGGGCTGTCTGCATGAGCTCAGTTTGGGCCGGAGTTAAGTCCTTAACAGTCTCACTTTTGTCATGGGCCTTTAGCCTGTTGAGGTTTTGGACACTTGTGGGAAAAGAGACAAACAGCCCGCAGGTCATCGATAGTTCAAAAAAGTCTGTCTGTCGCGGACGCAGACGTCTCATCTGATAGATGGGACAAGATTAAAAACAAGATCCCATCAATCATCTGCAGGATTCGTCTCCAAGCCTAGAGGAAATCATTGTCTGGGGAAGGTTGAACTATGCTTTTCAATGATGCAGCACTTCTTGTGGTTTGGCCCCTTCGTTTCCGGCTGTGTTACATTTTTTTTTTATGTAATTTAAAAGAAACCCGGATCTTATAATAGAAAGGGATAAAAAATGGTATGGCTTAGATTATGCTGCCTTCCTTCCACCATTGGTTCTTTCTGCCTACCAATAGTGAAGATAAAGAAAAATATGGAGGAATCACTAATGGCTCCATCGATGAGTCCCATTCAACTGAAATCAGCTTGCAATGGCTCAGACCCCAATCTTTTTATGTTAATACATCTTGCCGCTGAGAAAGGAAAAAGTTTCAGTTTCGAATTTATGGGATTCCAATGTGACTATGAAAGAACAAAATTCAACTTGCAAAACGCTATAATGGGTAACTTTTCCCGCATAAACAAACGCAAGCAATATCTTTGATCATAAACCTTTTGACTCGTAGCCACCCTGTCGGCCTAAAGCGGTGGGAGCGAGTGGATTTCTGTATAAGGAACCCTTACTCACTCCTTAGTCTACCCTCTCTCACGTATTTAATACAAAAAAAAAAAAACCACAAAAAACGCCCATTGTCTTTATACTTTCTCCAACATCATAGGTTTTGATTAATGTACCAATAAATTTCTTACTTTGAACTCGAATATCGATTGGGAATAATCATGTTTGGAAAGTGTTTGCCTTTACCATGATAGAAAGGCATGGTTTATTGGCTGCAGCCATTGTAACAAGTCAACAACAAATGAAGCAGTCTCTCCGTTTGAAATGGTGTATTTTATCTATTATGTTTTGGTAGCGTAGGCTTCACTTTATCTTGATGAGATTTGTAATCAATTAGCAAAGAATTTGGTGAAGTGGCAGCAAGCAAAGCATTTACGCATTCTGCTCAATCATCGTCAGATGGAAAAAGTTTTCTTTTCGAATTAAGCAAAAGATTATATTGTTTTCGTGTTGAAAACTGCATAATTAAATCGCGTGGATAACATAATTAAGAAGCCAATAGCATTGGCTGACCGTTGCATGTGCCACAATGTTCCCTAATTATACACTTTGTCAGGGCTATCATCAAGTGCCTACCTAATCAATAATTAATCTAATTTTAAGGTTGAATATTAGCTAATTAATGGCCACTTTGAAAAACAAGTCTAGATAATAAAACCCTTTATTTATTTTATTCAAAGATGGACCCCCCCTTTGATGTAACGTACGCATTATGAAAGCGTACTAATGACATAAGTGAACATGTGGTGATCTTTCTTACACCGTATATCAATGGGAAATCCCCCGATACTGAACTTTTGAATGTTAAAAACTACCGATTCCTTCATTGGTCTATCATGAGAGATCTTTAGCTGAGCGTGATAGATACCTAAGAGAGGTTCAATTGGCTGCGTGATGAAGGTCCTGGTCAGAAACAGGTTGTTATATAGCCTCCTTCAACATTACTACCATGTCCTTGAAACTTTCTGCAATGGAAACGAGTGATGGAGAGTAAGATATACGTGTCTTCATCAGCATGGGCCTGAGACCCTCGACTTGCTGCAACCTGAAAATGGCATCAACTATCGTTTAGGAGCATTGGGATGGGATGGGAGCAGTGTTTCAAATTCTCCAAGTTCCTACAGCTCCTTGCAGGGTAGATCCTCTGACATGATCGTTCCCGACCTGAAAGGTGACACCCAAAGCGAGACTCAAGAAACGAATTTGACATTATTTAATTTTTAACACTTGAAATAATGCTATCTTGTCGATTATAAAACAATCTGGTTGTTAACGAATGATCTTCATCTGTGAGTAATGGGAACCAGCATATCCCTTTCTAACACCTAACATCCTTCAATGTTTCTTAAAGCTCTAAAACATTACTGCATTAATCGACTGAATTTATGCACCTTATAACTATTTCCTGATAAACTATCACATTTGTTCTATAGGAAGTTCAAAGATTGACATTTGACACCCATATAAGCATGCGGGATTAAGCACCCAAATTAGGTTGGGGAATATTCGCAGCACAAATTGCTCCCGCAGAGTAAATATATTAAGCACACCATCTCCAAGAATGGTGATGCTGTTTTTTAAAAGCCCACCATGGTAATGCTTCACTGACCAATCCAATTTCTTTCTTTTAAAACCTTTTTCAGACTTGAAGAATACTATAAAATGGGTATTCTATCTTCAATTCTATGCTGAATTTATGCCAACTTTGAGGTTTCCATGTTGATTATAAAGTCAGTATGCTTCAATCTAGTAATAGAGAAACAAAAACAAAGGAAACCCTTGTAAGATTGAAAGTTATAACAAGTTTAAGTAGTCAGTAATAAGTAGATTAGATTCTAGTTGATTGCTATTTTCTTTTGTTTTTCTAGCTGATGATCAGTTCAATTCAGTAATTCAGTAATGCATGGCCAAACCCGGATTAATACAAACATTGATACCATTTATAATGATTCAAATATAACTATTAACTTAGTAATTATGAAATATTAAAAATAATCATATTTACATCAAACATGAGACGTTAAAAATCACAACATGTCAAAATTATACATATATTTATATTTTGAACTCGTGAGATATCATCGATGGCTATAAATAAACTTCAAATCAAGTTTAAAAACAGTTCAACATTTTTGGGGACCGTTTTCACTTTTGAAGCGAATAGTGCTGTCTCCACCTACAATTCGATTGCGACAAGAAGATTATTAAAACACCTTTTGCATGCAGGTGGATGAGAAAAACGGATGGGAAACCAATTCGCACTGCATGTGCACAAAGTCCTCTCTTTTGTAACCAAACGGTAAAGCTACCGTAAAGCAAAGCAAATGATGACACGTTATCAACATGTGGTACGTGTGGAAGCACGAAAGATTAAACGGTGACATGATGCAGATACGTGGAAGCCTAACCCACCTCCCAAAATCAGCAATGGGAGCCGCCTTCCAGAATCCAAGAGCAAATTCCAGGTTTGACTAGTCGGTAGGCAATGAATTTGGTGTGGCCCGATTCCTACCTCACAATATTCCAAACTTCAGTGTAACACTACCTAGGTGGATTATTGCATTAGCTTTCTACTTTTTTTTCTTCTTTTTTCTATCTTACATTTGGTTAAATCATATTCCTTTCTACAATATTGTCGGTCTCTCATGCAATGGCCACAATTGTAATTAATGATAGTTTTAAATATGTTCCACGTCTTGTCTACGGTCGACGTCCAGATCAGACAACACTATCCCCTTTAGCTTTTTGCTCTTTGTCTGATTCAATTCTCTCAACACTCTCTGTTTGTTGCCTGCCAACACCATCGGATTCAGCTGTACCTCGCATCTCTCGAACAATTTTTGTTTGTCTGTACGTACGCGCATGTGAGCATCAAACTACGTTCCAATTAGCAAAACGTTTTTATTGGGAATTGAAAGAAAACCAAATTCTTTAGATTGGAACGTGCTGCTTTACATGTGTATTATTATTATTGGATCCAATCAAGAAATTTTGAATGTATATTGTATATATAAATTAATAAATTTTTATATATTAAAATTATATATATATATATATATATGATTCAATTGAAAAAATTTAAAAAGCTCTAATATAATGTTTTCGATGGTAAGAGAAAATTGTACATAATACATATATTAAGTTTAATATATATTTTAAAAAAATACATTGATAAATTAATTTTATATTAATTAAGGTATAAATTAATAAATTATTAATTTATCGATTAAATATTATCTTAATTAATTAATAAAATTTTATTATTAATTCATAAAAATTTAACCGTATATAGATCAAAAGAATTTGTAATAATGTCCCAGCGTTACATTGATTTGCTTTAACCTTTAGCAAATGAATGTCGTGTCCGTACTCAGAAAGGGGGAGATCACATGCTGCTTAATTCAAACAAAGCCATGTAGATGATAATGAAAATAACAACTCCCATCAATTTTTAGTTTTTGGCTGTTTTTCTTTATGTCCTTTTTGACACGGCACTTCGGACCCATCTTCTTTTATGAACCATTTAGGGGTTATTAATTAATTAAGATTAATTAATATGAATAAGTTAAACCCTCAACTTTTCTTTAAAACTCTTTTAAACTACAACGGTGAGCTAAATGAATAAAGTGATTTCATTAATTAATTAATTAATTAGAATTATCAATTGAGTCAAAACCCATGTTGAGATCTAATTTATTTTTCTTTAAACAGAACACAAATGTTATTATGTTTTAGATACGACATTGGACTTCATCTTTTATATATTAAAATGTTGTACAAAAGATGTAGATCGTACCCTTATGGATGGCTTCAAAGAAAAAAATAAAATAAAATTTGTTCATTTGATTCTGGGTTCAAACTATATATTCAATCATTCAATGAATTTTGATCCTTTATGAACCATTGGGATAACTCTATCACGTGACATTCATTTTCTTATTGAAGATACATTCGATCGAGTGAGGAATCTATAATTTAAATTTCGAAAACAAAGAAAAAGAAAAGTGCTGGAAACATATAAATCCAAGGATCCTGTTGGAATAACCAAAAAGGCAATTCAAACAGCTAGACTGTGCTGTCATTTCAAGTGGCAGAATGGTAAAGTACCAGATCCTTGCTGCATGTAACGGAAGGAGCAAGAAGACAGGGAATCGAAGCTCAATCAGCCTAGATATTAAGAGGTATAATAATTAAATTATTATATTTTTATTATTTTTAATTAAATTATTATATTTTTATTTTAAATCATATAAATTTTTATATTTTTATTTTAAGTTAAATAAATTTTTATCATTAACGATTGATTTAATTATAATATTATTTATTTTTTTATATTACACGATTTTAATTTTGTATAGTAAAATATCATAATTATTAATGACGTGATATATTGATATATCATAAATGACGATGACATGATATCTTAAACATAATAATAAAATTATGTGATAATTTTTACTTTTCATATCAATATCATGTCAATGTTACGTGGATATAAAATAATAAATTATATTTTGATTAATGATAATTAATTAATTATTAATCATAAAGACTTATTTGATTTAAAATAAAAATACATAAATTTGATTGAATGTAATAAAAGAATAAGTATTTGTTTAATTTTTTATAAATAGCTTAAGGGTTTATTTGAGCATTAAGTCAAATTAAGAAAATGAGGTTTTTTTTATTGAAGTTAAGAAAAAAAGAACAAATGAGAAAAGAAAATTCATAAGTGCATATTATAAATTAAAAAAATTAATTTTATATAAAAATAATAATAAAATGATATCTTTAAATACATATTATCCTTAATTGATTGAGAATAGGAAAAATAGTTGAGAATTAATAGTATTGTGGAAATTAGAAAGAGATAAAATATTTAGATTTATTAGGCATATAATTACAAAAATGAGAAAATATGTTATTTTATTAATTATTTTGAATTTTAGATATTTTTAAGAAAAAAGAGAATAAATAATTAAAAATTAATAAAAAATAAAAGTAAAAAAATAAATATTTATTCGATAAGAGAGAATAAATAAATATTTTATAAATTATCTTAATTTTTTATATATTTTTAATATAATTAATTATATTATTATTATAAAATTATAAAACCTATGAAAATTTGAAACTTAAAACTATTGCTTTGGTGACTTTATCCTAAAGCCGGTCCTTCAGTTAAACATGGGAACTTTGAAGGCTTGGAAAATTTCTACTCCAGCATTCTACCATAAATGCATGGCCGGCCTTTGATTGAAGACATGTCAACACAAGTGAAGGAGAATCCAGAAAAAATATTATATATATATATATATATATAAAAATCATAGCAACAATCCATGCTCAAAGCTGTCACACACGGATGGAGGGGAAACAAAAATGCATGAATTCAGATAATGAAAATAATTCAAAAATTATTATATCAATATTTTATTGAATTTGCGTGTGTTTAAGATATAGAATTTATAAACTTATATCTGGGTTTCAAATGGAGTAATAAATGAAGTTTGGTCTTTAGTTCTCTATGATTGACGTACGACTGGCCTACGTCTCAGTGCTGTGGCCAAACTAAATTTTTAGGCCTTTCAGTGCGCTCCCCTATCAGTCGTCCTTGCATCACAATTTAGGAAAGTGGGGTTTTCAGTTCATAAATTCTTTTGGAAGTTTTTTATTTTGTACGAGTTGACATTTAGTGCAAGCAAAAAATTGATTTTCTTTTTCTTTCTTTTCTTAAATATTTAATAATATATATATACACGTAAAATTATTGGATTTTTGTTTGGAGGTCCATTAATATGAAAACGACCATAGTTTTTTTTTGGGGGGGGATTTACTTCATCAAGGCAGGAGTGTAACAATTAATGTTATTATTTCAAGCTCAAAATTCAATGATATATTGATACTTTTTCATAGACAAATCAAAGGTTATAAGGTGCCCAATTTGTAAACATTCAACCCCAAAATTAATTTGAAATTTGTAATTTACATTTATAATATTGAAAAGTAATTTAACATAAAAATCATTGATCTAAAGTACAAGTTAAAGGTAATTAATCATATGTTATTAAATTAATTATTTTTTTTTGTAAAAGAATTTAAAACTATCATATAAGCATTTAACTTAGTAATGATTAGGTGCAAGGATTGTGATTTATTCAAAGATCAATAAAGATTTGAACCCTTCCTTGATTCAAATTTGTCAAATTGTACTTGATTAAAGGAGCAAGCATTTAAAAGTAAAGGTTATCCATATTCAAGAAGTGCATAAGAAAACAAAAAACCACTAGCAAAATACACGTTGAACTGACTTATCTTGCTTATCTATACACAGAAAAAGAGTCAGCATGACCAGCACTTCTCGTGACATTAGATCAGCTATCGCTATCAATGATGATATAAGTGCATATATATATATATATATATAGCAGCCACCTGGAATTTCAATACTAAAAAGCTTTAATTTTGCTTCATAGAAACTTCGATGCCATTGCCCACACATGATCATTTCAATGTCTAATATATACAAACGTTTGAACTAATAAGTTGCTCTACAGTATATGGAGAGAGTCGGCTCTGGTTTCAACTTACCAACCCCCCCCCCCCCAAAAAAAACAGTACTTTTCTTTCTTTGTTTCACACTAAATTCTATTGTTACAACAATAAGCAAAACATGACAAATTAAAGTCACGGAGTCGGCAATGCAAGAGGTATAGGGTTGGGGAAACGATAAGCATAGCTGCTGTATGGTATTCAGAGAAGTCTATGAACTTGTTTTTTGCTGCAGGTTCTACATATCTCACACGTCGAAACGTCCCCACTTCAGTAAAATTAAGTTTAGATCACTAGGGACCATTTAGTTGTAGTCTTTGCTTAATTGCTTTGTATGTATTCTTCAGATTCTAATCCAGGCATAAACCTGACATGCTTAAACCTGACAAAAAGGTTTCATCCTTGAACCTGACATGCTTCTTAAAATTTTGATGAGCTAGGGTCAACAATGGACCTAACTTCCCTTGGGGAAATGGATTTACTAGGAGATCACATGAAACTAGGGTTTAGGGTCCATATAACACACAATATATTAGAATTGAGATTAGAGAAACCAAATGAAAGTGACCTAATACCAACTGCTTGGCTTTGGACTTGATAGAATAATTAATTAACAGACAATAGTTATTGTACTAAATTTGTCATTGCTCGTATCTCTAGGATTTTCCTTATCACGTGAATGTTTTGTCTATCAAATTACTTGAAGATATACAGTTGTGGCATAAAATGGGTCTTGGAAAAGTATTTTGAGTGTATGGGGTAAGTAAATAGATTGTCTATCCAATCGAATGCAAAAGAAGTGGGAAAAAGAAGGAAAAAACCAGTGATAATGAGTTTTCGAACGTTCAAGGTTGTAGAGATCAGGGGACTGAAACAAGGTAGGGAAACGATATGATTCCAAAATAAGTGCATAAGACAATAGAACGTTGGCTGATTTACTCTTTTTTCTGTTTAAAGTTCGTTCCTTTGTTTTCTGTCTTTTCGCATCGAGAATTCTTTGCACATGAAAATATGTTAATGGGGCTTCTTATCCTTTCCAAATAGATCCTGCTACATTTATACATAAATGTTAGTACGCAATAATAGCATTTCGAATTGTTGATTCATACTTAGAACCCATTTTTCTGTTTTTTCAATGATTTCAATGTAAAAGAAAATATTCAAATTAATTAAGCCTAATAATTTGGCCAATAAATCAATCTTAAATGTCAGGAGGAACTCACTGGTATATTTGTTAACACATAAAAAGTCATTGTCTCAACCACATAAAAAGAAATGTCATTACAACATAGATTTCATGTATTTTATGCAATATATATATATAAATAATATAAAGGATATTTTGCTCTCCCAAAGTACTGTTATTGCAATAGGTAAGCTCTTAGGTAGGAATGGATCGACCTAGTTAGCCTCTCCAAAAAGAAAAGGAAAGATCAGAGGTCTTGTAACCATAATGGATCTCAGTGCGGGTGGAGTAGGCTGAACTGACATGGGGTTTCAATATAGTAAATAAACCAATAATGCATGATTCCATAACAAATGGCCTCTTTAAGGGATAAAACAAATTAAAGCAGAGAATAGCCCTGAAAAAACTGTTAAAAACCAATCATAGACATAAAGGGAAACAAACCCGAAAACCATTTACGCTAAGTTTTGGTTTCTTTCCTTTTCTAGTCTATCCTGACAGATTGATCAAACCCTGGTAAATACTCCAGTAATATATGTTAGACCAGGGGTTAGGGTTCGTGGCAGGGGAAGTCTATGATACCAGTACATTCGTGATTGTGTATTTATAAATAAATTTATCTTTTTGATGGATATTTTAGTTAACAAGAAGGGCAAAAAAGAATCTTGCAGGATAGTAATGATGAAAGACACATTCTTTGCTAAAAAACCTGTCGTCCAAAACCCCAATGTGGGGGGTTTTCAGCCACAGCAAGGCATCTTTCAGAACCATGCTTCTAGTAATTGCAAAGCTCCAGTTTGGTACTATGTAAATCCAGACAGGCTTTATAGACTTTTTTTTCTGTTTTGTGCTTGTATATATTTTGTGTCAATCTCCATGTATAGAAAAGAAAGTGTCTAGACGTACTTCTTACAAGGTCCTTTTTTCTGTTTAATTTTATCATATTTTAAAGCAAATTAAGCTTATAAAACCTCCCAAAAAATAAAAAAGTTGAACTACTACACTATATCCTTTTGAATTTGGCAGTGTGAAATTGAGAGAAGAAGATGCCCCCTTTCCTCCATGAATTCCTCTCCTCATATATATAGGTTTATTGTCCCCCACTTTCACATGCTTAATCTGAACCCTTTACCATATTCCAGTTTTCACTATGTCTGTGCCAATAGGTTGACTTTAACACTTGATATTTAAGATAAATAAAAAAAAAAGAGGAAAAAATATAAAAATAATTGTTGTTATTATTTTTGTTCACTCTTGCGATGCGTTGACAAAGGGGCAGCAGGCTTGTCTCTTATATAGTCTAATTGGCTGACTAACATTTCCAGCACATGCTGAAAAGAGTAATCACCCGCTCAACAGCCAGTTAATGGAGCAACTTTTCTTTTTCTTTGTAGCAAAGGACACCTTAAATCTTTCTCCATACACTCCTTATAGCTGCTTCTTGCACACCAAATGGAGGTCTCAACTCAACCCACGTTCAGGAATTTAGTACTAGAATCAGAACGAATATTCTTAATTATACCGCCCCAGTGAATTAGTTGATGCTGTTAAAATCCATAAAGCTTGTGTTTCCATGTAAAGAATAGACATCTTATCAAGTTTATGGTCAGAAAGTTTAAGTTTAACTGTGTTGAGAGTTGAAATTCTGGGAACCACGGAGTAAACTAGACCAAAAAGATTTGATGTAGAATACGTACATAGTCATAGCAATACATTACGTCAAGACATAATAATTATTCTTGTTTTTTCTTTATTATTCCTCACCAAATCCCACCTAGAAAAATTATTCGGACGACTGCTTGAAAATGTTTGATGTGGCCACTGTTCCTGTACAACGTTCTTCGCCCTTTCTCTGTCTCCGTCCTTCCTTTTTCTCGCTTCTTTGTACTTTGGGATCAAGGCAAGCAAATTTCGAAGAAAAGAATCTTCCTGATGCTGTTTTCTTCATATATTTTTTGGGTTTTGATCCAAAAACAAAATTGTGAATTAGCAAACTAGAAAAGAGTCCCCCAAATAGCTACACTTGTTTTAAGATTATTTTCTTTTACACGTTTTCCTTGAAGCTCCATGAAAAAGGGAGTTCGTTTTACTTTTGTTTCTTGTCATAGCTATGTCTAAATCTATTTTCCCATTAAAGCTTTACTACTTATTACCATTAGTTTTTATTTGGGTTTTTTCTTTTCTTTTTTTTTAATTTTATTGTTTTAAAGAATTATTGCCACTTCAAAGTAAGAAAAAATGAAAAGGGCAAACAGTGGTGTCTTTGTTGCCTCTGGTTGTAGGACCAAGTGTTTTTCTGTATCTCGGGTTAGGGGAGGATACTGAGAACCCAGACCTTTGTTACAACCCTTTTCATTTCATTTCCTCTCTTTTTAAAAGCTCTAAAACAAGGAAAGCAATAAAATAAACTGTGCTTGTGTGTGCGTGTATTTGCGTGCCTTTATTGGGTACTTACTTACTTCCCCCACACCATTGAAAAGAGCGAGTCTTTATTATTGAATTTTCTTTCTCATTGTTCATTAAACTTAGTTCGCATTTCTTGATAATGGAATAAGATACTACATTTATATATAAAATTTTTATTTTTCTCCCTTTCTTCTGTTGTTTTCCTCCCTTTTCTTAACCATCAAAGTGAGTGTTTTCCTTTTTTTTTTTTTTATTCTGGACACAAACGGGAAATTAGTTTCAACTTAGCCTAAAGCTTTGTATATCTGTTAATGATCATTGTCAGTTGCTTTCTGCACCCATTATCCTCGGGTTTTCAAGCTTCATAGCTACCCAAAACACCATCTTTTAGGTCTTAGCTATTGAAGTTTTTAGCTTTTTTTTTAAGAACAAAAATAAGCGGGTTTTGAGCTCTGGGTTGTTTCTGGTCAAGGAAACTTGGGGTAGTAATGAGACAAACCCATCTGGGTTTGCTGTTCTGGGGAAAAACTACCATGAACTTGAGCTCCAACACATGTTTTTATTGAAATGCTTTGGTTGGAATATTCCATAGGATTTTATTGGAGCTGGTGTTGGTGAATTAAGAGTCAGCAATCAGAGTAAGAATCAATTTGCATCTGATCTGATTGGGCTGGGGTAGGTTATACGTATAGATATCTTGCAAATGGCTACTGAGGTTCAAAATCAAGAGAGACTGCCAGAGAACCTGAAGAAACAGCTTGCTCTTGCTGTGAGAAATATTCAGTGGAGTTATGCAATTTTCTGGTCCATTTCGGCTAGACAGCCAGGGTACAAAATGTTCCATTTTTACCCCTTT
Source organism: Theobroma umbraticum (assembly GCF_002168275.2). NCBI lineage: Eukaryota > Viridiplantae > Streptophyta > Magnoliopsida > Malvales > Malvaceae > Theobroma > Theobroma umbraticum. Next base: position 1,946,540 of record NW_018397254.1, on the reverse strand, counting down.
TCTGGCCCCCTTTCTTTTTTTTTTCCTCTTTCTAGAAGAAAATTAACATGCACTTTCTTTTTTTTTTTTTGAGGAGCAATTTCAGCTCTGCTTTTTGAAAACACTGGGTTTGCTTCTGGGACTTTTCTGCTTAACATTTTTGTTTCTTTCTAATTTTTCTCTAAATTTCAAGTATGCTACATCATTTTATTTTGCCATAGTGTTTAAAGTGCAGAGTCAAACTCTTTAAGGAGCTAAATTTCCTTGAATAGATTGAGATTACTCTTTTTCTGACATTCTTTTATGCTTTTCCTTATGACAAATGCTAATATTTCAAAAACATTTGGAGTTGAACCTCCTTCTAACTATTCTAATTTTTACTATCAATCTAGTATTTTGCTGAAGGATTCTGCCTATTCTTGTTTGCTATCAATGTGAACACTTCAGGGTGTTGGAATGGGGTGATGGTTATTACAATGGAGATATAAAGACAAGGAAAACAGTTCAAGCTGTAGAACTGAACGCCAACCAACTGGGTTTGCAGAGAAGTGAGCAACTGAGAGAACTTTATGAGTCCCTCTCGGCTGGTGACAGCAGTCCTCAGGCTAGAAGACCTTCGGCAGCATTATCTCCAGAAGATCTTACAGATACTGAGTGGTATTACTTGGTTTGTATGTCATTTGTATTCAACATTGGCCAAGGGTAATCTTTCTTCCATGCTTTTGTTCTCAGCCGTTCAAACCGAAAACATCAATTTTTCTGATTGTTAATTCTTCCTCTAAATTGTTGTTAGATTGCCAGGAAGAACATTGGCCAGTGGTCAACCTATTTGGATTTGCAATGCTCATTATGCAGAGAGCAAAGTGTTTAGTCGATCACTGCTAGCAAAGGTCGGTGCCTGTGCTTTTATGCTAGCTAAATTTTAAGATTAGTTAATACGTTCAGAAATAACAGTTTGGTTTCTTTTTCCATGGCTGGAAACTTTGGTAACTGGCTCTCTAGAGTGCATCTATTCAGGTATTGATCCGGTTTCTCCATTGCCTTAATTTATCTTTATTTCAATATGAAAAAAAAAAGGTTACCATGTAAACGGAGACTTTAAGGTTGTGTTAATGAGTCAGATAAATTTTGTTTGAACTGGTTTGATAATTGTATTACACCTTGGCAACACTGCATGTCTGAGGGTATTCAGTGATTCCTTCTCACGCCAACTTAACCCTAACTGCTCATGGAAATAAATTACAAGTGACATTGCCTTATGGTGAATGTGGAATTATAATACTTCATATGTAGACATGGAAACTTGAAAGGGCTAGAATGATTAGATTCCTTGTATATGTTTCTGAATGATATCCTTACACTTGACTTGATTTCAGACTGTAGTATGCTTTCCATTTTCAGGAGGTGTGATTGAGCTTGGTGTAACTGATTTGGTAACTTTTCTGCCATACTTTTATTTGTTTATTATCATTGAAAAATTTGCTTCCATTGCTGTTTTATTTCGGTTCAAGTCATTCTGTTATGTTGAAAATTATTTCTGTAGGTATTGGAGGACCTCAGCCTCATTCAGCGCATTAAAGCTTTGTTCTTGGATACTCCACACCCAATTGGTTCTTATAAATCCAACCCTGTTGCTGGAAGTACAGGAAATGACAAAGATCGTGCTTGTCCAGCACTTGATCCTCAGATCCCTGACACCAAATTAAGTCCACTTTTAGGCTGTGAACAACTAGAAATAGCTTCTCCCGATGACAGTTCGGATGGCTTTGAGCCTAACCAACCAGCAGAAGATTCATTTGTGGTTGAAGGGATAAATGGTGGAGCTTCTCAAGTACAAAGTTGGCAATTCATGGAGGAGGAGTTCAGCAATTGTGTCCACCATTCCTTGAATTCCAGTGACTGCATATCTCAAACCTTTGTGGATCATCGAAACTTTGTTCCTCTTTGTAAGGGGGAAAATGATAATGACAATGGTTTGCAAGATGTTCAAGAGTGCAATCAGACTAAACTGACCTCTTTAGATATTCGAAGTGATGATCTGCACTACCAAACGGTTCTCTCAGCCCTATTAAAGTCCTCCCACCAGTTGATTTTGGGGCCACACTTTCGAAACTCTAACCAGGAATCCAGCTTTATGAGGTGGAAGAAAAATGGCTTGGTGCAGTCTCAGAAAGCAGGAGATGAAACTGCTCAAAAGTTTTTGAAGAAGATATTGTTTGAAGTTCCTCAGATGCATGATAAAGGGTTACTTGAATCTCCTGAAGATAATGGCATTAGAGATGCAGCTTGGAGACCAGAAGCTGATGAAATTTGTGGAAACCATGTGTTGTCAGAGAGAAGGCGGAGGGAAAAACTCAATGAACGATTTATGATTCTCAAATCGCTGGTCCCTTCAGTTAGCAAGGTAGTTAAATTTCCATTCTCCGTAGTTATTCCTAATATGACAATTACGAAATTAACTGGCATTGTTTGTGCAGGCTGATAAAGTTTCCATACTAGATGATACGATAGAATACCTACAAGACCTTGAGAGAAGAGTTGAAGAGTTGGAATCTTGCAGAGAGTTAACAGATTTAGAGGCAAGAACGAAAAGAAAACCTCAGGATCATGTAGAGCGAACATCTGATAACTATGGCAATAGCAAAATGACCTATGGAAAGAAGCCATCCTTAAATAAAAGGAAAGCTTGTGATATTGATGAAGCAGAGCTAGAGATTGACTATGTTGCATCAAAAGATGGTTCAACTGATAATATAACTGTCAGTATGAGCAACAAGGATTTTCTAATTGAGTTTAGGTGCCCTTGGAGGGAAGGGATTTTGCTTGAGATAATGGATGCACTAAGCATTCTCAATTTGGATTGCCACTCAGTTCAGTCATCTACCACTGAGGGGATTCTCTCCCTGACTATAGAATCCAAGGTAAGACTCTTTAGTTTGTGCTTCATAAGAAAACGTTTAGGAAACCAAATCCGTTAATGATTGACATTCGCAAGTATTCTGAACAATTGACCCTAAATAAAGTGTCTGTGCTTATTGCAGTACAAAGGATCAACTGCTGCATCAGCAGGGACAATCAAGCAAGCATTGCAAAGAGTTGCTCGGAAGTGTTGAAGCATGTCTTCTCACCGGACAAACCATAGAGTTATTTGGTCTAGATTTCCCTGCTTCGTTTGTAAAATCCCGTCATGGAAGGTTCTGTAGATGACAGATGCCACAAAGAAAAAGGTTTTTCCTCCCTGTAGGCTAGTAAAATAAAGGGGAATAAAACCTTTGTAATTTTCTTCAAAATCTGGCGCTTACATGACAGACCTTGACCTATGGCTTGTAATAACATCAAGAAAAGAAAATGAATATTTGAGTTACAAGAGTTGCCTTATAATTTCTAATGGATTAAGGTTAGTAAATTTAAAGAGTAAGGTTGGAACTTTTTTTTCCAAATTAAAAAAAAAAAAGAGCAACCATCGCACAACGCTCACCTCCCACCTCCATGTACCTAACAAAATCAAGTTTTCCTTATTACTGTAACAGGAAAGGAACATTAAGCATTATCATCTGTCCAGCATGAGGCACACGCCAGTAACAATGGTTTCAGGGTAGTCATTTTAAGGTGTATATCTAATTGGAGACAGAAGTACTATATTATAAGGTGGTGTTACTACTTATAATGGTGTTCATGGAATTTTAAGAGGGTGAAGATGTTAAGTCCAATTTCAAATTGCCAATTTGCATGTGCTAAAGCCTGTCATAGTAATGTAATGTAGTTTGGTAGGCAAAGGCAACTCGGTTTAATCAAATAGTGACTTCTCTTTGGCGAAGAAAGTAAAGTATTCTAGCTTTAAGCAAAGCAAGAAGGGGGCTTTGTTTGGGTAGTCAAAAGGTCTAAAAAGAGTTGAGTTTTAAATGGAAATATCATCAGAAAAGGCTGACAAAGTTTTCAAAGACTTGACAAATTTTAGGGTCAGGTTAAATGATAGCAAGGGGAACCCTAAATACAATATGAATCTTGACACAGGAACCAGGGTCACCGACAGAGCTGCAGTTCTGGTTTCAGCAAGCAGGCTAGCAAATATTGTTTAATACTAGAACCATGAGTAGTTTTTAACTCTTAAAATGTCCCAATCATGCCTTTGGCTGTAATTTTGATTAAGTATAAAACAAAGTTTGTTAAACGACAAAAGGAAAAAGGATTGTTTGTTTACTGTGTATTCACTTCAGTTCCCTCGAATATTAGGATGCTTTGATTTGAATATACAGGATTGGAGAATTGGCCCACCAAATCAGGGCAGTGATAAAGGTGAACAATTTTCGGTGGCAAAGGGGCATCTTCATTGAAAGAAGCAATAGCCATGGCAAAGGAGATAAAGGGCAGCTCAAAAAGTCAAGGCTTGAAAAAGAAGAGGGTAAAAGAGATGGAGGCATGCACGACTTGGTGGCCCTTTGTTTTCCCCAATAAACTGAAAAAAAAAAAAAGTTTAAAAATGGGTTTGTTCCATTTGAAACCCAAAACTATGATTGAAGAGAGCATATAATAGACTTTGCTTATTGCAGTGAAGTGGGGGCCCTGGCATGAAGGCTTTTTTGCAATGTTAATCATGATGATTGCCATTATTCCCCTTCAAATTTCCACTAAATGATCTTTCAATCTTTAGTTATGTCTAATCAGTTAGCTTAATGGTATATCAAAAATCTTAATCACAATATAAAAAGTTAGGCAAACTTGGTGTCTTGACTTGAAGTAAGATACAAAGATTCAGTTGGATCTTCTGAGAGTTTCATTTTCCCAATAAAGCAATTGCACAGACAGTTAAGCTGGCAGCCTAATGGAAATCCCCAGCTATATCGACCAGGGATCGTTGAATTGGGGCCCAAGAAGTCTTTTCATACCATCTTATTGACAATTCTACAACTCTCAAAGGGATAAAGCTTTAGTTTGTAGAGAGAACTGAACTAGGTATCAATTGGGGAATTTTTTTATTAGTGGTACATTTATCTATAAAGCTACATTGTCAAAGAGAAATGGGGAAAAAGCAGGAAAACAAAAGAAGCCATCGAATCCACTAACAAGCAAATACAATTAAGAAAAAGTAGAAATTCTAAAGATTTGTTCCTTCCTCCCCACCTTTTTTACCCAACGACATAATAAATAGAAAACAATACATTAGGATACTACTGCTAGTCAACAACACATGATTCACAATTGGATTATGTAAATTATTGACCCCACAATTCTAATGATGGATTTCCATTTACATTGAGAAAACAAACAACAAGCAATATTTAAGAATTCATGACTAATCACTGCACTTCGACTTTTAACCCAGCAAAATCTTTTACAGTGTATCCTATTTTGTCAAAATTACCAACCTCATTACTTTCTCTAAACTTTAGGTAATCCAAGCAAACAAACGGATGGTAAACCCTTGAGTTTCCAACTCCCACAACTTCATCCGGTGCCAAGATTACCTTCTCATCCTCAAAGCACCAGAAGAATGCTAGAGAGAACCGGTTCATGAACTGCTTCAAAACAACCCGGTGCTCTGATGATCTTAACCTCCCATTGCTCCAAGCCTGCATAAGATCTCCTATGTTAACTACTAAGGAATTCTCATATGGGCGTACGTCCATCCACTTCCCTTCCTTGGATCTCATTTGGAGCCCACCAAGCTCATCCTGATACACAATTGTTATGCAACTCATATCAGTGTGCATTCCAAGTCCTTCAACTTCCCTTTCTTCCACATCATCTGGTGGTGTGTAGTTTACTATCCTCAGATATCCATGACAGTCACCAAATTCAGACTCATAGAAATTCTCTTCATAACCATCTCCTAAACTCCTTAATATGACCTCAGTGATTCTCTTTGACAAGTTCATCATATTGTTTCCATACTGTTGTAATATCTCACTATAGATGGAAGAGGACAGATAAAACAAAACAAAACAAAAGAATAATGCACATGAATAAACTGAAAAGAATTGTGGTAACAAGAGACTAATCATTGAATAAATTATTACCTAAATTCAGATTTCTCTTGGCCAAAGAGTTCATTAGCAGAAGCCTTAGCAGAGGCAAAGAAATCCGGACCACTAACTCTTAAACTCTCAAAGTAGGGAGAAGCTATGAAATAGGGTGTGTATGTTTTGATACATGATGATGGACCGAGATTGAGCTTCGTATCTGGAGGAAGGCTAAATATTTCATTTGAAAGTGCACGAACTTTGTTAAATAGATTTTGGGGGATGCCATGGTTGGTAACATAAAAGAAGCCCCATTCCTGACAGGCTTGTGAGAGGGAAGATAGAAACGAGGGTTCAGGAGGTTGGGTTAGATCTAATACTGGGAGCTTTATAGAATCTTGCAGTTCAGACATTATTATATATGGAAACAAAACAAGATCCTTGAATTGGATTGCAGTCTAAGAGTGGTAGGTTGGTTACATATAGGATCTAGGGTGGAAGAATCTGAATATAGATTAGCATACTAGCACATACCAGAAATGATTAAGCTAGTTAAAGATTAGGCATTATTTACCACCACTAACTATTATAATAAAATGCATCATAGGAAAAATGGCAACAAGGTGACCACGATACTTAGAGTGATTGGTGGAGAGTGAGTTTTGTAGCTATCTTTTGCAGACAAATTTCATTTAAAAGCTAAAACACAATCACCTAATGGTGGAGACCACGGATCAAAAGCACCACATAACCCTCCTAGCTGATACTAACCACTAGTAATAGTATTACGCACCTAATAGTTACATCCACTGAATCCAAGAGACGAAAATGATTTCAGCAGACAAAGAGACATCGTGGCATGGTCAGCAAAGAATTTTAGTATAATGCAGTTTCAATTACCAATATTTTTATTTTTTAAGTACAAACATAAAGAAACAACAAAAATGAAGTACCAGAACAAGCTAAGAATATGCATGTGTGCATGGACAAACCAGACATTTGCATATGTTCTCATATGCAAATTAAGCATAAGGCCAAGAAGCTCCATAAATTAAAGTCAGAGACATAAGCTCTTCATTTGCATATGATACAGTCTTTAGACAAAAATATACAATCTGACACATGTGGCCACACACACTCAGAGACATAAGCTCTTCACATTTGGCTAAAACTATAAAGCATTCACCACCAGAGAAAAATAAAATAGGACTGCCAAAAGTAGTATAATGTTTAATAATCATAGAAGTTTTAGAAGAAATGTTTACAGTATAGTGTTGACAAAAATTTCATTGTGAGAAATAGGTGATATAGATATGGGCACAGACCCTAAGCATCCAGTACTCATATTAAGAAATCCTGCTAAACTCATTTTCTTTCTTGCCATCTGGAGCTGAAAGCAATGACACAATGAATATCACCTTCACTCTACACAACTATGGAATTGTTACTGACATCCAACATGGCATCATTCCCATTCAATTGTTGATGGGGGCTTCGATGTGATGTCTTGCACCACACGATTCACACCACGAACACTGTTGCAAATTTTTCGAGCCACATCATCAAGGAACTTGTGCTCAAAATAGTACCTGGAATTCCAAAATTGCATGAGGAAAAATGAGAATTTCAGGATTTTGGAGTTAAAGAGGGGGAAAAGGAAGTCAAAGATTAATTCATAGGCTTTTTACTAAACAAACATTGTCAATAAGACAAAGAAAAATGCAATTTTCCTAGATATTGAGAAACTTGTAACATGCAACACATATTCTGCCAACATGTAATGCCTACGAGGATGGAGGGACATCCATTTTTATTAACTTAGGAAGTTGCCCATTTTATCAAGCCTCTGACTAAAATCTACATTGAATTTGCCAGATTTTAACATCATTACTTTAGAATGCTAACAATCTCCTTTGAACGATTTCCGACTTAAACTGCTTCTGGTACTTCCAGTCAGACAAACCATATCATGTAGCCCTACCAACCGATTTCAGCAAATCACTAACCCTTCTTGCAAATAGCCAAACCATGTGCGTTAAATTATTTTCAACTCAGCCCAACCTCAGAGACACATTGCAGCTTATGCTTGTTACTATATACTCTTCGTTAACCTGAGCAATGAGAACTAACCAATCTGCTGTCATTCCATCTTGACTTGTAACAGCTCGAAGAGCAACAACATGAGAATGTGTTCTTTGATCACCCTGAACTCCAACTGATTTTACAGGCAAAAATACAGCAAAGGCTTGCCAAATTGAGTCATAAATGCCAGCATCCTTGATTGACTGAATGAAAATTTCATCAACCTGGGAAAAACAAGTCCATGAAGAAAAACATGATAAAAGGTAACACATTATAGACAAGGTTGCAATTCCTTATGTAAACACCTCATACCTGACGGAGAATATCTAAGGCATTGCCTTCAGTTACGTCACCCAAGATTCGTACTGCAAGGCCAGGCCCAGGAAATGGGTGGCGCTTTAAAAATGGCTCAGGAACACTCAATATCCTCCCAAGTTGGCGAACCTTAATAAATTAGAAAAAATAAAAAGGAAACTAATTCAAAAGAGGAAGAAGCTTTCAATAGAAGTAAACATTCAGCAAGGGCATAGAATCAAAACCTCATCCTTGAATAGAAGTTTAAGGGGCTCAATGAGCTTTAATTTCATGTCTTTGGGAAGACCTCCAACGTTATGATGACTTTTGATAGTGTGAGAGTGGGTTCTTCCAGTTCCTGGTGGCGGACAAGATTCAATCACATCCGGATACAAGGTTCCTTGAACCAAGAAAGCAGGTTTCTTTCCTAACTTATGCTCCAATTCTTGAGCAAAAGTATCAAAGATGCAGATAAATTCTTTTCCAATTATCTTTCTTTTCATCTCAGGGTCTACAACCCCTTTTAGCTTACTAAGAAATTGATTAGTTGCATCAACGCAAGTAACAGGTAGATGTAGTTCCCTTTCAAAGGTTTCCATCACCCGTTCTCTCTCCTTATACCTACAGCAAATAAGCACAATCAATAAATGTACAAGCAATAATTTATAGAAGCTTATAACAAAAATGTACATTTGGGAATTCAATAATTAGTGCCGAAAAAAAAGGAAAATTGTTTGCTTTCTCACCTTAATAAACCATTGTCAACAAAAACACAGTGAAGTCTATCTCCAATGGCCTTGTGAACGAGGTTGCAGCAACTGTGGAATCAACACCTCCAGATAAAGCACAAATAACATGATCATCAGGCCCTACCGTGTCGTTGATCACCTTAATTTCTTCATCCATTACATCTTCCATTTTCCAACCAGCTTCACTCCACAAACATCAAACAAGAAATTTCTTAGAGTCTCCATCCCTTCTGGCGAATGTGTAACCTAAATAAACACAATCAAAACATTATTCAACCGTTTCAAAACCACAACAATCTGCCTGCCTCTGCCACCCACACCCCCCCCCCCCCCAAAAAAAAAAAAAACTCTTAAAACCCTCAGAAAGAAAAATTAGGTCAGATTTGTTTGTTGCTGTTACTACTCAAAATGCAAAAATTGCATTTGCATACAAAAAACAAATACTAATATTCTTGTAAAATTAAGAAATGAACTTTTGGAAGAACAAGATGCATAATTTTACATTTTTATACTATAGAAACAATTATGTTGGGATTGGATTTGCATTTTAGTCATTTGTTTATTTTTAAGTCAATAAGCAAAAAATAAATAGCAAATATCACAATCAAAACAAACCTTAATAAACACAAAATAAACCCAAAAACTCAACGAATAGAAAAAACCCATAAACTCAAAATTACCTCAGGTGATACTGCAACCCATAAAACCTCTTCTCCTGATCCTCAACCGCAGCCACTGCCCCCTGCTGACTCCTAGCCACCACTTGAAACCCATTAGGCAACCTGCCAGCCTCATCCCCATGACTCATCCAAACAACCTGCCTATCCCCAACTCTCTTCCCACCAAAAAGACCAAACTTTTCTCAACCTCAATCTCCATCCTCCCATACTCCTGCCTTTCCCCAACCCTAACTTCACCACCAAGTCTCTGAACAAGCAACTGAAGCCCATAACAAATTCCCAGCACAAAAACCCCATTGGACAGGGCCCACTTAACGAACCCATCAGCGAATGAAGGAGAATCATCGGAATGGACCGAGTGGGGTCCGCCGGAAAGGATAACGACTTTTGGGTTGAGGGACGTGATAGAGGACAAAGGGGAAGTGCCGGAGATGCAGAGGGAGAAGATTGAGAGGAGCGGATACGGCGAGTGATGAGATGGGTGTATTGGGAACCGAAGTCTGGATCAGGACAAGTCCGATTTCACGGCTTTTGGGTCCATTGGGAGTTTTAGGGTTTAAGGGAAAGGGTGGTGCTGTGGCTGTGGATGTGGCCTTTGATGGTTTTTGTTTGGATAGGAGGTAGTGGTGGTGGGCGAGGGGTTTAAGGACGAAGGCGGAGGGGCATTAGGGTTCTGGGAAAGTGAGGTAGAGGGATTGGCGGGAAGTGGGGCTACAAATAAATTACAGTAAGGTAGTGTTAACTGAAACTCTTTTCCTTATTGGGTTGAATAAATTATGAGATTCAGTGCGCTTTCAAAACGGGTAGCTTTTTGGATTTTCCGGGAAATCTGGCTTCTTTATGTATGTTGCGCCTTGGAGCTCGGCCCAACTCTTTCAACTCGGGTCGGGTAATGATAGTAATCCGGAAGGGATTCAATCTCTATTATTATTATTATTATTTGGAAGATAATATCTATTACTATTATTAATTAAAATTTTTGTAATTCTATTAACACTACATCCAGCCTCATCAAATTACTATCTCTAATGACATTAGAAATCCAAAATACATTATAATGTAAACCATAATTAATTCTAATTATCCAAACAATTAAACTATAAAAAGTTAATTATGATGTGAAGTTATGTTGATATTCATTGTAATAACACAAACGTATCAAAACATTTAAGCAAAGGGGACGTTTGCCCTTCTGTTAACACAGTTTGTTACTAAATATTCAACCAGGGGTCATCTTTTTGATCAATTATGGAGGTTCAGTGAAATCTCCTTAGGGATGCAATTGAATTATTAACTTATCTCGAAGTTTGTCATTGTGTTGGCGCACATGCGCTTGAATCTCCATTGCTGCCTCTCAGATTACATGCAACAGTAAGAGTTTTGGTATACATTCACTCTGCCAGATTTCTGTATCGTTCTTTCGTTGGAACAGTTTGTGGACCTGGAAATTGCACCAGTAAGAACTTCCCTCACTTTCTCATTTCCTCAAAGCCTTCAAGGTTGAACAAACCATTCATCAGAAATCAGATCATCACTAGAATAAACAACATTGGTTAAGCAATTATTTGCGTAAACCTTCTCTCTTTGTATGAATGCATGATGTCTTATTACTTCATCGTTTACATACAAGTTAACAGTGGCCGGGGCCCCCATAGAAAAGATCCATTGGATAGGGAGGACCATCTTCATGAGTAGTCTGTGCATCGTAGCACTGAGGTCTATCAGAATGCACCTTTAGAGAGTCGCCATCGGGATAAACAAATTTTCCATTGTCCCATATTTGCATCTGCTTGAAGTAGGCAGATTTCCCATCATGGCCATATTCTGGTAAATGGCCACTCCCCATTGCAGGACTAGGCTCATTTGCTGGGCTGTAAACCTGTCCTCCCCATGTAATAAAATTGGCACCACCATACATATAAGAGAACAGTTTTTTTGGCCAGTACCCAACAATTTTGCTGTAGAACTGGAGCCACCATTCTCCATCCTAGCATGAAAATAGAATTTGTTTGAAGGAAAAGCATTTGTTGCTAACAATTAAAATTATTAATTGCTAAAACCAAATTTACAAAGATGAAATTTCCCAGATAAAGAACGGATGAAAAGAACTCACCTTAATTATTCTGATTTCTATGTCTTCTTGTGTACCATTATAAGTAGAAATTTGCTTCAGAACAAGACCAAGGCTTATTTCAGTGCTAACTTGGACAAATCCTGGACAAAGATAATCATAGCATCCTGTCTTTTTGTAACCATCTACCTGTTTCCATAAAACAAAATTAGCACAAACGGGTAATAGAGAGTTAAAAGAGAAATGAAAGTTGGAAAACTCACAGTCCAGTAGGAGAATAGCCGAGTGTAGTTGCTGGAATAAAGACGTGGTTGGACCTGGAAGCAAAAGCCAGAAACCAGGGCAAAAACATCAGAAAATCAATTCCCATAGGAACGCCATTAATGACTAATCTTTTGGGTCCTTAATTTTTGACTATGAAATTTGATTTGAAGGCTACAAGAAAAGGAGTTCAAAACAGTTACTTACTCCCCACCCAAACTGTATAACATTGAGTGTGTCTACAGGGCCATTGGCAATCCACATACTAGCCAAGCTAAGTTGATTAGGTGAAACACTAGGGTTCCACACGTTCATGGTTGTTTTTGCTCCAAAGTTGTGCTTGGTATATTCAGCAGTAGCAGACTGTACTCACCAAAAAGGTGGAGAGAATACCATAGAAATAACTTTAAAAACAACTTACTTGGGAGACATGTTGATGATCAAGGGAAAAATATATATATGTAACGAATTTTTATGATAGATTTTGCTTACAACATAGCTATTCGGAGCAGCATCGTTGCTGTGAAAACGGGAAGTTGTTGGATAATTCAATCCTAAAGCTTTTACTTTCTTGGCCATGATTAGATCCTCCTTTGTAGTCCTTTTAATGAGCACTGATCCTGGTGGGCATCTTGTGTTCCTGGGCAGAAAGCGTGGAGGTTTAGTTTTCATCGAAGATTTGCCTCCCATCATCTGATCCTTTGGAATTCTTGTTGGTCTCATCTGTATTATAATCACAATTAAAGCTTATCAAAAGAGTGATTATAGTGGTTATATATTAATTGTTCCATTGTCACATGAAACTTGAAAGGGAAAATAGGGGGGAAAGATTGTTGACCTGAACTTTGTGATCCTTGAGCAAAGGATGATCAAAAGCATGTTGTTTGTAGATATCAATGCAATCCAAGATATCCCCATATTCAGTCTGTTATCAAATAAAAAACAGTAAGAATATTTTTCAGACACCATAGATATCAAGAGATGCTAAAATACCCCCTTAATCAGTGCTTTTGCATTTTAAGCTCACCAGGAAACTCTTAATAGGAGGTTTGTTGATAACTTTGAGCTGTCTTTCCATCTCCAGGTTTTCTTCTTCTGATAATGTTCTCCATTCATGGACTGCATCTGCTCCTAATAAGAGAGCAATCATTATCTGCACAAGCAATAGTAACATGAAGTTCCTAGAGTATCCGGCAGGCATTATCATGTACTCAGCTTCCATGGTCTGTCAGGAAACAATTGAAACAGATGCAAGTCCTCTCTTGCTTGTCTTGCAAAGTCCAGCCATGCGTTTAAATACATGAAAGGTTATGACTTTTGGAACACTTCCATAACTGGGTATAGTTCTGTCTTAAGAATTATGACAAGTAAATGCCAATTAGCTATTGCTTACTAATTGCTGGTAAGTTTACCTCATATAGGAAAATTGATATTAAGTTTCACTTTTTTTGTTTTAATGTAGAGAATTAAGACATTCCATAACATGTAAATTATTGCTTCCCGCAAATGAATGACTAGTCTGGACAAATTATTAAGGGTTAATCATCTCAGAGCATAACATGAAAGAAGCCAACCATTCAAACCACCATTAAGCATATATCCATTAAATATGGTACCCCAACTCATGCACCAAAAAAGTTCAACATACCATACTTAACAAAAAAAAAAAATGCCTAAAATAATCTTAGTAATCATTTTCTGTTGGACATTAAATTCTTCTAGCTTTGCCAGCCATAAGGAGAATACCTGACATATCTAGCTATTTTTTGAAATAAACTACAAAGAAATCCAAGATGACTGCAGGTCAAATGGTGCAGTTTATGTTGGACATGAACACACTCTAAAGCTTTCCGTTAATGTATATATTTATAATGGGAATTGAATTGAAACACATGAATAGCACATCATTTCTGCCTTCTGCTAACTGCCATTTCTGGTTCTTCTTGAGTCCCAAATCCCAGTGAATCGATAACAGTAAGATGTTAAATTCAAATATATATATAAAAAAAAAAGAAAAAACAAGAAAACCACTGTTTAGATTGATAAATGAGCTTCTTGGCCTGTTCTCTTGATTACATTTGTCACTACTGTTCATATTGTTTCCAAAGGAAAAGTGACTTGCTGCCGCTTTGGCATCAAAAAGCGGAATGAGTTTTTGAAGTCCCATCACTTCATTGAAACTTACAAGCAACAATGTCCATGGCCCGCATAGCAGACGGTAACTATCCAGGGATGCAAGTCGCCAGTAAAAGCAATGCATCCTAACATTGCTGTTTATTACCATAGCATAGCAGTTAAAATTGGGGGTAACGAACATTCAAGGCTAATATAGTAGTGTTTGTGTTTCTTGGCCTGCTCTGTTCTTTTTCTCCATTTATGGAATTGATTTGTATTGATCAAGACAAAACAGAGAGCCGGTTTTCACCCAAAAAAAGATATTAAAGAAAGACAAAAAATAAGAGAGGTTATGTCATGAAAAACGAATATATACCTGAAATTTGTAAACTAGTGGAATGAATAATTTACTTGGGAATTTCAAGCTATAAGCCAATATTGCTGTATGTGTATACTGGCTCATCCAGTCTTGCTGGAAATCTTTTTGGAACTGAAAATTTAAACTAGTATCAATTAAAAGCTGTAACTGATAGTATTAAGTAAACTATGTATATAGGGAGTCCAGACCATCGACTGAATCCATGCACCAGACCAGACCGATAACCTCTTGCAAACCAGCAAAAAAACTCCCTTCTAGAGCCAGCACGCTGTTCTGCACACAAAATTAGGAGTTACGAGTGAACGTGAGGTTAGAATATACATCCAAAGAGGCTGGTCACGTCTCGATAAATATGGGACACTAGCTGTGTTGCCCTGCATAAGCTGCCTCCATTTCGTGGATGCCATTTGGGAAGAAGCACATGAAGCAACGTGTACTGCTTTAAGTTTACAGCCAATCTCCAATGTCCGCTACCAAATCCTCTAGGATGTGGTCCATTAACTCGGTAACAACTTCCTCAGTATCAATTCCAGTATCCATCCACACTCTAGATTCGGCCAAATCCTTTTCAACAAGTTGCTGTAATGTTTGTTGGGGTAGTTCTGAAAGGAGTAGCCAATCTACATGTCTTAACACCTCATGAACCACATTTTTTGATAACAGAACCGGTCGAGGTCTTGGGTTGACAAGTGATACCCAAGGAGAGCATCTGAAATGGCATTGATATATGTCCAAAAGGACTTCACTGATGTAGCCAAAAATCAGCCTACGATCAGCACAGGACTTGTCTGGCCATACTTCGACATTATCGGACAAGGATGAGTCAAGCATTTGGTCTGACAAATGACATTTCCCAGAGAGTT
Source organism: Theobroma umbraticum (assembly GCF_002168275.2). Taxonomy (NCBI): domain Eukaryota; kingdom Viridiplantae; phylum Streptophyta; class Magnoliopsida; order Malvales; family Malvaceae; genus Theobroma; species Theobroma umbraticum. The sequence continues at coordinate 1,931,107 of NW_018397254.1, read as the reverse complement.
CACCCCAATTGAGACCTGAATTTTGCAGAACTGCTTTTATGTATTCAGACAAAGATCCTTGCTTGTCCGTGGAAGTACCTGCATTACTCTTCAGATCCAAATGAGATTCCACAAGTGAAGATGCATATAGTTCTTCAATACAAAATGGTCCAACTGGTGGCTCAGCTGCACAAGGTTCAGATGTTAACTCAGCATTTAATAAAAAAGAAAAAGCGTTCTCTATGTTGTAAGTAGTCTCTAGTATAAGAATTCACCTGCTAGAGATATGGTGCTAGGAGAGCTAGTGTTATCTTCTACAAAGAACTGCTCAAGAACCGATATAGGACTTGGCTGCTCTGTTCTATCAGTCATGCTATCAAAATCTTCTGCTCTTTGAATATGTAAAGGACTTGAAGAATACACATCTACTGATGAAGATGATGTTTGATCCCCTAAAGGGGAATCCTAAAAATAACCAAAGTGACAGGATTGAACATAATTTTAGCACGTAAGACAACAAAAATTAGACAGAAGGAGAACAAGAAAAAGTAACAGATAACACACAGCTCATCAATGACAAAAATATAAGAGGTGAATAGTTCATGCACTGGAGAAACTTAAAACGAGAAAATGAAAGGAGTACAAAAAAAATTTAAAGGAAAAAGGGAAAAACAGTTACCAGTTTTAAGCATTCAAGTAATTCACTGTCTCCGAATATGTTGACTGCTTCAGCTCTTGGGTTGGTGTTGGTATTCTGCACACCATTTGGTTCCAAAGCATTACTTTCACCCCATCTATCAGCATGATTTCTTTCCATGGCATTCCCAGGACATACAGAACTTTGATTAACTGCTCAGATAAGATAAATTATATTACGTGAGGAAAAAAATGTAGATTGGAAATTTTGATTTTTCTCTTTCATAACCAAGAAATACCTTTGTGACTCAAATCTTCGCCAAGGGAATAGACAGTTGGAAGCACTTTGGTGGCAGGAGATAAATTGCCGGGGATACTTCTCTTTGCACCTTGCAATCGATCATCTGGTTTCTCAATATCAGACATGGGATTTGCCCCTAAATTTTTAACGGGAGAAGAACTTAAGCAGCTGCTCTTCTTGTCATTCTGAACCCTCCACTTGTATCCATTGGCAGTTGGAAAATTGTTGTATGGTGAAAATCTCATTTGTGGAGAAGCAAATCTATGTTCCTTGTCCCTTCCTGGAGTAAGAAGGGGCAACAAGTCGTATTCTGGCAAAGACATTAATCTATCCATAGTTCTCAGAGTCTGTTTTCTTGAGAAATCTTCATTTCCGCTGTTTAATATCTCTGAAAGATGTTTAGTGGAGTGAAATTTTCCTTTGAGATGCCTTACAGTTAACAGGTCTGATGTTCCATGGCAACTTTCTGTGGAAGAAGCAGCTTTGCCTCCGATGCCTGAATGCCCTGAACCAACGTTCTCTGCTTGGCCCATCCCATCTCTTCTATTGACCTCAGGGGAAGATTTGGACATTTTGCCAACATCGAGACAGCTTTTACCAGTAGAAATTCTTTCATTTGCCTGCCTGCTTATTTCTTTACCACCCTCATTGAACTGTTTGAAGTCACGTTGAGATTTATGAATACCATCAAGGGACATCTGGCACTGCTCTTTTTTGTTTACCCTCATAGCATGCCTCAATTTCCTTTTCATGTGTTCAAAAGACAAGAATGCTGGCCTAGCACTCCTCTCCTTTTTCCTCAAGCTATAATGAGACTGTGGTGATGGCCAATCACTGATTCTATCAGGACAGTTTTGCATGCCAGGCTTCAAGACTACTATTGTGTTTGAAGGTTCGCATTCCCCTGCTTCTTTTGGCTGGCACTGTGATGTTTTATCTTTGGAAGAAGATTGATGTTGCTGATTCTTTGCCTGAGAATCCCGTAAACCTTGAATATGTTTCACTAGCAGTGAATTTGGGTCTTGTAGGAGTTTCGTGAATAATTCTTTGTTGGAATTTAAAATCTCCAATGCATCTATAAAATTCTTAGACCGGTTGGCTACCTCATTTCTACAGAGGTTCTCCCCATCAGTTAAGTTCTGATTTACAAAAGCTTCAACTGCTTCATTCATATGAACTCGAAGATTAATCTCAGTGTGGAGATAATGCTTCCCACCACCGTTGCTTTTACAACTATATGTCCCTCCATTGTTAGTATCCTCATCATCGCCGGATGCCTCTGTCAGTGATGCCAAGTTGTTGTTTAATTTGTCTACCATATTTTGATTAGAAGGCCGCCTACATCCCTCAGTTGCTTTATCATTACAACCACGAGCAGGAAAGCTACAGGATTTCTTGGAATTCTTGCTTGCCTTCCGATGGTCCTTTGAATGACCAACTAGCTTGGGGTTAAACTGTAGATTTTGCATTTCAGCAATGGCTGTGTTCTTCTTTATCTGATGCTTCACAGGCATCTCTTCTTTTATACTTCGTTTAACTTCTGGCTTCCTAGATTTAACCCTAAGATTCTTGCTATCAAGTGCATCCTGAAAAAAATTAAATTTTCATCTCAGAATCATTTTGCTCTTTGTTGCAAAGAAAGAATAATTACCAACATCTGTAATAGGCTTAAGGATGCATAGATTATTTCCTTGTTCATAATATGCATAGAATTTGATTGTAAAGCAGGTTAACAAACTCACATCTCTGCATTGATGCTTCTTCTCCTCATTAGTGGGAAAATCAGGCCCATTCCTTGTATAACCATCACCTACAGATGAAAAATCAGTATAAATTAATCTTGGTTGGACACGACAGCTATAAGACTTAAAACATGCATATGACAATTATCGATAAAATCAGAATAATTAATCTACTTTAAAGAACTTATCAGTACATCTGATTAGTAGGGAAAATGAAATTATATTTCATCCACAACCAAAAGCAAAATCTGACCTTTATCCTGTCTGTTAACGCGCTTCTTATCAGAAATGAGCTTCCCATGGGAATGACCTTGGCGAAAATCGAAGAAGTGAATTAATCCCCAGGCACATCCTGACTTGTACTTTTCATAGATTGCAGGGCTTTTAGGTGACAGCACAGGGCTCTTAAGCGATGGGCTCCTGGGCAATCTCCTATCCATATTTTGGGTGGGTGAGTACTAACTATGGCGCGTCTTGTTTGTTCATTCACTACCTCTTTGCTGCAACGGCATCAGATGAACACCTGAGCATGAGAACAAGGAAAAAGAATAGAAGAGACTATAAAGTTAATCAGCTAAAGAGACAGAAATTGTCAGTGGGATATTCAATGACATCAGAAACAAGTCGAAAAGTCAAAATTATTTAAATTTGAATATTTTTGCTGAGGTAATTCTCATAGAATTTAAATATTAGGTGTACTATTGACGCCATCCGTTCATACCCAGCAAAGATGGGTGGAAGAACCATGACACTGGTAAAAACAAATGCTTATATGTAGGGCATTTCCATTACAAACAAGTGTCTGATTGTACTGACAATGAACAACAAAATAAAATATTCAAAGCCACCTAAGACCCCAGAAAATGAAAGTAAAAATCTGCTAATTTCATGAAGAGGGGGAATGAGTTCTGAAGATTCCATGAAACACGAGGTCATATCAAAGAATTAAAAGCCAGTTTAAGCCAGTGCCAGCAAGTTCAAAGCATAGTAACTCCATTTTCTTTTCAGCACCCACTGGATCAGCTAAGATTGAATAAGCACACACCAAATCAACATAGAATGAAAATCTATACTTTTCAATACAAAGAAGCATGTTTTGAGATACAACGAGAAAGTACCTGAAATGGTTTGCGTTGAAGGAGAAGAAGAACAGAATCAACCACCCCTGTTTCAATATATTAAAAACTTTGGCATTCTATTTATGTCTGAACTCTGAACCATGTAAAAGAACAAAAAAAAAAAAAAAACCCTGTTCATGCATTGCTCATCATCTCCAAAAGTCAAAACCAAAAGCCTTGTCCCTTCATCTATCCAGATGACCACTTTTTTTTTTTTCTATTCCTTCCACTGACCAGTTCTTGTTATGGTGCTTTTCTGGCAGTGGGTTCGTGAGCCTTTTTGGCATTAAAGACAAACTGTAGAAGAGAAGAAGAAGAAGAGAAAAGAAAGGAGAGTTAAAGCCATGGAAGGAGAGGGAAAAAGAAAATTTTGGTTTAAAGATGAAGGATGGCAGAGAGTTATTATGACATTGACTAGTAATATAGTAAGGTTGCAGATATATAATATAATACACGTTATTATGGGGTAACCTTTCAATTGAAGCAAAACCTTTTGTCTTCTTTTCCCTCCCCCTCTCTTTCTTCTCTCTCTGCAATTAAAATTTCAACTATCATCACCAGTGCCCCCCTCACTGCTCCATTCCACATATTACTCACAGACGCACATTTCTGGCGCCTTCTACAGTATACTGTTGGATTTTTTTTATTTAAAAATCAATTTAATATTAAATTTTTTCAAAATGATATTACATTTCCCTATCCTTGTTCTGGTCAAGAAACAAAAAGCACTGTACGAGGTTACCATGTCTCACTCTCTGGCATTCCATGAAATGGTCTTAATGTTTAGCCTTTTTAATGGAAAGTTTAATGGTTTTTAGAGTTAAAGCCTGGTCATATTGATGGTAGGAGTTGGAGTATTCGTGTTAGGAAACGGCAGCGTGTTGGACGTCATGCACGACAGAATTGATTTTGCAGAGACGCTGCTGTCAGGGAAGGGGGAAGGTGCAGTGACATTGTCATCGTTGTCAACGTTTGTCCGAAAGTTAAAACTATTTTTGAAAATGGCCGTCTTTATGTGACCCTTTTGGATTTTCAATTTCCTGTACATCCAATTAGCTTGAAGATGATATGAAGGCGAATTTATAGCGAAATGTCCACTAGGTAAACGCCATTGATGATGCTCTGTCCTTTCTCATGGTTCCTGAGACTTTTAAACTTATTTTCAATACACAAGGTAAATTTGAAGTTCTAAACTTTCATCCTGAACTATTGTAATAAATATAAGTAAATATGCATCATTAGAGAAGGCACGCTTGTGCCTTGGTGACATTATATATTTGTAATTTTTGCAAGGAGAAGAAGATCGAAGATTGCTGTCACTCTTTATGTTGGCTCAATTAGTATTCATGTCTGTAATGATGCTTATTTAATCACTATGTTCTATGGTATATTTAATCCTACAATTTTATTTTATATTTTATAGAAAGATAATTGTCACGGCCTTTCCAAGTCATCCAATACATCAGGCAACATGAACACATAATCTTGGAAAGATTTAATTAAATATACGGTTAAAAATAATTCAATATTTTGGCGTGATATATTCAAATAATTCTCACATAGATTTTAATCAAAATAAAAAAGAAATTACCCATGAATTATTCACATGTTTAAGATTTCATATACATAATAATGAGATTTATATTATAAAGTGTGAACCCATGTTTTTTTTATGATTGTTTGATTTACAAGGCATGTGTGTGTGCTGGTATTCAAACTAGTTTGCTACCAAATAAGATTTTCAGGATGGTGAAAGCCGGATGGTTTTCTCCAAACGGAAAATCAATTGCCCATATTTTGGGTTAGCCGTCCATATCTCGACCAGCTGCCCGGTTGGGCTCAGGGGGTTGGGGACCGTTTTGACTTGGGCCCGACATAACAAACACTGGGACCACTACTGGTCCTGACACTTGGTAACAACCCCGAAAACTATACCCAATCCCACCGCCTGCCCTACAACATTACTACCATTCACTTGAATTTGAATTAAACCAGACCTGGATTTTTTATAAAAATTTCTAAATTTGAACCCCCAACATTTTCTTTTAAGTTGACATGTTACCTCTGAATTTCAGCCTAAGTAGAATGAATGTTCAATGATTTTGATCTGTTTTCGATTTTATCATAAGAGTCTAATTTTTTTATATTATTATTATTATTATTATTAGTATTATTTAATCATTAAGTAACTAAAACGGTTTTGATAACTATTAGTATCAAATATGCTTATAGCCTGTTTGGTCGACAATTTATTAATTAGATTCTGTCGTTGAAAACTCTGTTTGTTAGTGGTTTTAGATGTATTTGGTTTTACGTCATTAGATTTTGAATCTGAAAGTGATACAACGTTACCATAAGCTGGGTGGAAACATCAATGAGTTTGTTAGAAGGGCAAAAATTCATAAGCTGGAATAAATAAATAAATAAATAAATTATTCTCTAAATGTTTGATAAATTCATTGGATTCATTCGTGGTTTACAAGCTTCAACACAATCAAACTTATGTTTGAAATTCAAATTAATCTCAATTTTCAAACTTAGTCTAACAACTGAATTAACTAAACTCGTGTAAAATCAACCTACCATAACTAGAAATAATTAAATATAAAGTTTTATTTAATTTAAAAAATTGGAAGACATTTTCACATTTAGATTAGTTGCTTATAAAAAATGACAATTTCAATGTTTTGAGTTAGTGTTTGATTTCATTTTCAACATCACCTTAGTGATTTAATCTCCACCGTGATCTTATTACCACAGTAATTTTATAATAAGTGATTTAAAATTATCTTATTTGGTTATTAATTATTAATTAATGAAAAATAATAATTTGAATATTGTATGAAGATAATAATTTGTAAAATATTAGTATTTTTTTTATATAAGGTATAATTAAATAATTTAATTAATAAATGTGAGAAATATATTTATCCATAGATAAATAAACTTCTAAAATATTAACTAAATAAAAATATTTGAATGAATTAGAAAGTGAAGCTAAATCTATTAAAACGATAATGAATTTGTTGAGAAAAAAAATTATAACATATAAAAAACAAGGTACTTTTGAATTTGGTACAAAGAATATATATATTTTAAAAAGTAGATATTTACTATATAAAAGTAATTACAATAATGTGAGAAATTAAGTCTTTTATTCACACATTAAAAGGATAATATTAATTATAATTAATTTTATAGATCATTTCACTTCAATGAAAAAATTTATTTACTTTTTCGAATGGAAAGATTATTCTTCAAGACATTAATTTAATCACTCCCATTGGATTTAGATCATTATTACGTAAAAAATATGAAATTTTTATCAAATACAGTGATTTAATTATGTGGTATAAATTACCACAAATATTAAGGTAATCACCCTAGACAAACACCGCCTAAACTTTTTTGTTTTTGAAAAATGTGATTTAATTTGTATCTAAATTGATGGAAGAAGTTTAGTTCAAAACAAACTTTAACAGTCTGCGCTTTGCTTCCATTCCCTGTCTAGGCTTTACGCCCAATGAGTACATGGGCCAGAGGTCCAAGATTGTCCATACTTTTCAAATCCAAAAGCCCAAGCAATTTCAACGTTCAAACTTCAAACGACGCCGTGCGGCATCAAATTTCCCAATCCTAAAACCTCTATCCCCTCCACACTAAAACCTTCACTGCATCTCTCCCTCTCTGTCTCTCTACGATGGCTTTCAGTCTCCTCTCTCTCCCCACCGTTCTCTCTCCTCACCGCTACCATGTCTCTCTTAAAAAACACCACCGCCATCGCAACGGTCATTTCCTTTTCAAGCCTCTTCGCCTCCTCTTTTCGCGCCTTCCTGCCATCGGCCCCAGCGGAAAGTATTATCCTAACCTCCGACGATGACCAGAAGCCAGAGAGACTCCATGCACGGGGTAGACAAGTTCCAGCAAATCCACCGCCAGAGCAGCCCGGGCCCGCAAACTCCAAGAAGAGATTCAACAAGCACAAGTCAAATTACTTTCTGCCATTGCGGACGTGGACGAAGACGTGTTGAATAAAGAGAAAACAGGAAACGATGACGGGGACGATTTGTTCGGTGAGATTGATAAAGCCATTGCAATGAAACGGCAAGAGTTAGTTGAGCAAGGTTTGCTACAGCCAGCTCCGAAAAAAGAGGAAGCCTTTGATGATGAGTTGGGACCTGATGAAGTTGTTGACTTGGAAGAAATTGATAAATTACAAGCTTTGACTGTTGTTTCTGATTCGGATGATGGAGAAAATGAAGATTCAGGTGAAGAAGATTCTTCGAAATTCGATGTCCGTATAAGTGATTCTGAAGGTAAAAAAGGAGAAAAAGGTAAAGTTAATTTGTTGGATTCTTCTTTCGATTTAGATTTAGATAGTTTTGGAAAGACTAAAGTTAGAATTGTGGAACCTAAGTTTAAAATGAGTTTAGCTGAGCTTTTAGATGAAAGTAAAGTGGTGCCCGTTTCGGTTTATGGGGATTTAGAGGTTGAGATAACAGGGATACAGCATGATTCAAGGGTGGTTAGTGCTGGGGATTTGTTCGTTTGTTGTGTTGGGAGGAGAACTGATGGGCATCTGTATTGAGTGAAGCTGATAAAGAGGAGCTGTTGCTGTTGTAGCAAGTAAGAGATTGATATTGAGGATACCTTGGGATGCAAGGCATTGGTCATTGTTGAGGATACTAATTCGGTTTTGCCTGTGTTAGCTGCATCTTTTTATAGGTACCCTTCAAAGAATATGGCAGTTATTGGGATCACTGGGACTAATGGTAAAACAACCACGTCTTATTTGATAAAAGGGATGTATGAGGCAATGGGTTTAAGGACTGGGATGCTAAGCTCAGTTGCTTATTATATACATGGTGATAATAAGTTGGAATCCCAAAATACGACCCCAGATGCTGTTTTGGTTCAGAATTTGATGGCTAAGATGTTGCATAATGGAACTGAGGCGGTTGTAATGGAACATCTTCTCATGGCTGGCTTTAGGGAGATGTAATGAGGTTGATTTTGATATTGCGGTGTTTAGTATTTGACTAGGGATCATTTGGATTTTCATGGGACTGAGGAGGAGTATAGGGATGCTAAAGCAAAGTTGTTTGCAAGGATGGTTGACCCTGAGAGGCATAGGAAAGTTGTTAACATTGATGATGCGCAGGCACCTTTTTTTATTGCGCAAGGGAACCCTGAAGTTCCTGTGGTGACCTTTGCAATGGAGAATAAGAATGCAGATGTTCATCCCCTGAAGTTTGAGCTGTCTCTATTTGAGACGCAGGTCTTGGTTAATACACCACATGGGATATTGGAGATTTCATCAGTTTTGCTTGGAAGCATAATATCTATAATATTCTTGCAGCTGTGGCTGTTGGATTGCAGTGGGGCACCCTTGGAGGACATTGTAAGAGGAATCGAAGAGAGGTGATGCTGTTCCAGGTAGGTGTGAGTAAAAATAGATGAGAGCAGGCATTTGGAGTAATGTGGACTATGCTCACACTCCTGATGCCCTTTCTAGGCTGCTTGATTCTGTAAGGGAGCTTGCACCAAAGAGGATTATTACTGGTATGTTTCTACTTATGGTTTTTCTTTAACTCCCTACTTCAAATGAAACATACTTCCTCCAAATTGAACATCATTACCTGGTCTTTTCTTTTTTTTTACTCTTTTTTTTCTAACCAATTATATGTCTTTTCTAAAGTTATTGGTTGTCCTGGGGAGAGTGACCGGGGGAAAAGACCAATGATGGCCAAAATCTCAACTGATAAAAGTGAAGTGACGATTCTGACATCTGATAATCCAAAGAGTGAAGATCCATGTAAGTACAAGAAAATGTAAAATCATCATGAGTTGCAACAACGGTTGCCTAGAAACATGTGGCTAATAACATATATGTTTCATCTTCTTATCAGTGGACATCTTGGATGACATGTTAGCTGGTGTGGGGTGGACAATGCAGGAATATTTGAAATATGGAGAAAATGATTACTATCCACCTCTGCCAAATGGTCATCGACTTTTTCTGCATGATATTAGGCAGGTAGCTGTACGTTGTGCTGTTGCCATGGGTGAAGAAGGCGATATGGTTGTAAGTTATTTGAATTTTGGATGTGCTTTTTGAAGGGAATTGGTTAGCCTCTATATTCCTAGTAATCTAGAAACCCACATCTTCATGACTATAGTTATATGCTTTTGCAAATGAATAGTTTTACAACTCTGGACCTTATGTAATTGCAGTCCTCATGCACCACAAAAGAGTTGCACATTACCTCATGTGTATAATTTGTTGAAAAGTTTAATTAGTTATTTCACACGGTTTCCTGTTGAACTTTAGAGTTTGGAGAATAAACCATGTGAAAAAGATTTATTATTGTTTCTCCCATCCCACTTCCTCCTTCTTGCATTTCCTCCTTTTGTTGGAGGGACAGGGGTGGGTTACTTCAATGAGGTAGTCATCCTTCTCTTGTCATGCATGCACCTGCCAGGCTTGAATTTTCATGGTTTACATAGCCCACACCTCTCACTACATGCTCTGTTCTTCATTAATATAGTGATATGTATATTTGTATATTTGACGTAACTGTGTGATGCAGTGTGATTGCTGGCAAAGGCCATGAAACATTCCAGATGAAGGTGACAAAAAAGAGTTCTTTGATGACCGTGAGGAATGCCGAGCATTGCAATATGTTGATGAACTCCACCAAGCAGGAATAGACACCAGTGAATTCCCATGGCGTGGGTTTATCTCTATTAATTCCGCTAAATTATCAAGAATTCTTCAGTTTTTACCAATGTGGAACTGCATATCATGTTTGTGAATTATAAGGTCATATATCTATGTCATTATGATACCATGTATATCCTAGCAAAAGGAATTGAAGAATGAATGCTATTCACATCGATTTATATGAAAAAGCTGTAATTCATGTTTTCTTTTTGCTTATCTCTGCAGGTTGCCGGAGAGTCATTAATTTCCATGAATGTACAGATGGGTTGATGTTAGACTATGGCAGGGAATGGTACCTCTGGATTGAAACCCTGCACTTTGATCCTTTGACAATATTTTAACTGAAAAACATGAGGATGCTGCTGCCCTGGTGGAGGCACTCGTATAAGCTGTTTGAGGGCATGGATTGATGGAGTCGTTAACTAAATAGAGAACAGTACGAACTCCACCTTGCAATCTCATTAGTTTATATTTAACTTCGTTGAAGTCTTATAGAATTCCTTTTGGATATAAATTTTGAGGTAGTCCTCTACTTTCTTTTCAATTATTGATCGCAATGCATTCAAAGCTGGAGGCTTGGCGGCAGGGAGTAGATTGTACCATATGCTTAAAAGCAGAAGTGGTTCATGTCTTGGGTTTTAGTAGTAATTCTTAATTGTCTTGTTTCTTTTGTTCTCAAATAGGTTATTCTTGATGTAAATTCTTTTTGTCCAGGTTTTACAAATTTTGATATCATTCCAAAAGGCTGCTCATAAAAATGGGCCCTGTAAGAGATAAGGTACAATTTTTTTGTATGCCAAATGACTATTTTTCTGTGTGTATATATAAAATCTTATTCTGAAATCTAATTGTGGAATGATAACAGATTCTGTTAACTGGATGCCGCACTTTTGAAATAGTATTACAGATTATTGTGGTGCAGCATGTGCTTGTTTAGTCTGATGGAACAACGTCTTAAGTTATTGGTTTCTTAATGATTTGATATTATTCTTGTTGCCAACCATGAAGAAAAAGTAATGAGTGCATAATAAGTTTAATGCAATTTAGAGAATGCTATAGTTTGTTTCTTTTTGTGTAAGGATACTTAAGGCTGGTCCTTTGATTGTTAAAAAAAAAAAAGACATGAACCTGAGGTTTCAATTTTGCTTTTCTTCCATTTTGGATGGAATATAGGTGCATCTGTACTGCACAACCAAGCAAAGATGCTGCTTTGAAAAAAAAAAACCCTGAATGAGGCGCCAACTTGATGTTTTGGTTACTTTTACAGTTAGGGTTTAATGAGTTACTGTGATGACTTGTTGCAAGGATGAGTATCAGTTCAAGCATCTGCAAGCCATAGGCTTTTGTGTCACAAATTATGGTAAGCATGATATTTTGTGAAAGGATTAGTCAAGCTTTATGTTGAGGACTGATTTATCTGCTTTAATTCTAAGAAATAAAAAACATTACACAGATATGTAGCGTACGTTGAGGAAATCCTCTTGGCTCATACTATGCCGTAGGTATTTGTTTTCTCATTTATTCAGTTATATTGTTAGTAAATGAGGACAGCATTGAGTTAATATAGCAAATAATTGTGTCTAATTGTTGTAGATATGCATGAAGCTGCAAATTCTTGCAGTGGATGAAGGAGTTTCCAGTTCGGTCTCTAAGGACATTAATGCCATTTCAACGCCAGTCTGCAAACTGTAGCTGGTACACTGCCTGCTAAGCTGGAAAGCCTCTAAACCAAGAAACACAGAGCTCTTTCTATTTCAATCGTTTAAGGGTGGTGAAACTGAAAGGAAGAATATAGACAACATGCCGAGACTTTAATAGCTAATTAGGTATCTCAAAATCATTATAACTAAGAATTTTATAACCAAAAATGTCGAACAATCAAATTTTCATGGCTCCTTACTTTTTATTTCCCTTTCACGTTCAAAGCATCAACCATGTCATTCATTTTCCTGGTTTCGCGATATGCTCATGCATCTTGTAGTGATTTTTAAACCAAGTTAGTTTTTGAGGTTTCAAGTTGGATTGATTGTCAATCAAGTTGTTTCAATTAATCGATAATTTAATAGGTATCACGAGTTTATATTTTTAACTCGAAAGATATACTGATAATTAGAGAAAGATTTTCATTCATAAATTCAAAATTTATCACGTAGAATCTTCTACACATGGTTGTATTTGGAATTTTGTTGAATCTATTTGGTTAAATGCGATTATTTTCTTTCTAAAATTTCAAGATAAACATATTATTCATGAAAGGTAAAATGTCAAAATATACTTAATTTTTGACTTATAATCTAGAGAATGCATTTCCATAATTAAAGAAATTAACGTGTTTTTATAACTGAATCGTATTATTCATGAAATGTGATTCCATAATTAAAGAAATTAATGTGTTTTTATAATTAAAAATAAATAATAAAATTATAAGTAGAAGATAATGAAAGCAAATCCTTCTTGTTAATGGAAAATCCGTGCATACTTGAGCAGAAAATTAAAAACATTAACCGCCAATCATCATGAATAATGAGAGAGAAAACCCATTTCTTGCACGTATGAAACGTTGGTGTGAGTAAGAAAAGGCAAAAAAAATCTATTACATCACAGCTGGAACTTGAAGAGAGGTAAAAGCTCCCAACAAGGCTAAAGAATTATCATGGATTTTACATGGTAGGCAAATCAAAGACAAAACAGAAAGTTTGGTGGGAAGTCAATACAGGAAAAAGCCAACTGGTGCTCCGATTTTGATGGCCTAAAAAGGTTAATAAATGCATTGTTTAATACTATATATTAAGTAATGCTGGAAAACCCAAGTGTTAAGCTCGAGCAATCATCTATCAGACCAGCTTTTTGGAAAAAGTGGTGGAAAAGAAAGACGATTACCCCATAACTCTCTCTGCCATAACGTCACCCAACTCACTGACTCTCTCGTTTTTTTTTCTCTCTTTTCCTGTGCAACATGAGATAGCAAGAGAAGGACAATTGTATAATTTCTATCCTTTCAGAGGGGGACGTATAGGCATAAATGCAGAGAGATAAAGAGAGAGAGAGAGAGAGAGAGAGGCGCTCGAGTAAGTTGTAAGACATGGGAGTGTGACTATGATGATTGATGATGAGCGAAAAGGGATCCTCCTGGTTTGAGTCTGTGTTATCGACTGATACATGGTGAGGAAAGTTCTTCTCTTCTAAGCATAACTGCAGAAAAAAGATTGGTTTTTCTTTTGTTTTGGAATTCTTTTGATCATGTATCTTGTTCCTGAGGTGAACCTCAGCCTAAGAATTTGACTTTACTAGCTTTTTGATTTGTTGTGACTTGTTCTAGTTCTTTGACTGTTTCGTGCCTATCTGTAGTACCTCTGGTCATATTTCTGGGTCTATGAGACCATAATACAAGAAATCTCTATTATTAGGTTCTGAATGTAAACGTCAATCCTTTTTCATTACTGATTGATAACACTCTTTTGTAGATGCTCAGATCATTTTCTTCCAGGGCTTAGTGGTTTTAGATCCTTATATTGTATCCACAAGTAGTTTGTGGTGCAACTTTATGTTTTTATTGGCTTTTATTCGGCCTGATAGAATAAGTTTGAGGCTTCTGCATTTCCGAGACTCAATTGATTGTTTGTAGGTGTTTATGTAGGAATTGGAATTTGATTTAGTCCTCTAGGAACTGAAATGTATCCTTGCTTTAACATCTCGGTTCCATTTTGTTATCTGTGAATTGGGTCCAATTGTTCATCCTTTTGGACCTTTCTCAACTATGTTCCTTCTAGAATTAGAATAAAGGGAATCTGTCAAAGTTCATTCAGTTCCTTATTTCCCACCCCCATCTTTGTTTTCCCCTGGTTTAGTGGATTGTCATATACTTTTGGTCAGGCAATACTTATGGTGGGTGTTAAACAATATCTGCCCTTTAATTCACTCTCATTGATCTTGGGCTGTTCTTTGCTATGCCACAGGGTGCAGCTAATGTATTATATAGTTTGCTTCTACTTTGCAGGATTAACTTGTGAAAGAGTGTTATGCTGGAAGGAGTAGATTTGATCTTGAGATGAGCAGCACTTCTAGTGTCCAACAGCTATCATACTTCTAGCAATGTCCTGTGACATTGAGGACAAGTGGGGCTAATTGTTGATTTATTTGATATAAGTGGGGCTAATTGGTGGTCTAAAATCTTCTGAGTCATTATATGGTCCTAAGTTTTTGCAAAGTGCAGGTTCAGGTGATGCCCCCAGCAGAAATGGGAGAACTAGAATTTCAGCAACGTTGGGAGTACAGAAGGAGAGACAATGACTTTGATTCTTCATGCGATGATTCAAAATCAAGTAGCGAGCCACTTCGCAAAAAGCATAAGCTGGTATCAAGCTTGATCTCCGTAGGTGATCATGAAACTAGTGGACTTAAGCAGAAGGACAACGACAATCCTGGAACAGGGGATCAAATCAATGTTGGGAAAGCTAAGAAACGGAAAGCCAGGAATATAAGCAACAATTTACAGAACAGTAAAAGGAAGAGGGATTCTCCCAAAGAAGTTGATTTACCGGAGGGTGAAACAAGTGCTTATGATCCTGTTCCTTTGGATGATGTTAAGAACTTCATGGAGTCTTTATTAGAGGATCTTAAAGTTACTAGAGAGAACTTATTGAAATTGTTGATGGAGGAAATGCAAAAGTTGGTGGCAGATGATACTACTCCAGAGCCGAAAAGGAGAAAACGTGGTCATAGAGGGAAGAAGGTCCAGTTGCAGCCAACAAAAAAATCTAAGAAAGTTCAAGATCAACATGGAAAAACTGCCAAGGAGAGCATGCAAGTCCAGCATCCGAATAACTTCGAGGAAAGTATCCAAGTCCAACAGCATAATAACTTTCAGAAAACAGTCCTTGCACAACAGCAAAACAACTTTCAGGTGAACGTGATGCAGCTTCAAGAGGAGGAGAATATTAACAGGCAGCATCAGAATGACATAAAATATGGCATGAGATCTCAGAACTGCAATAACAGATCTTTAGTAGGACTTCCTAAAAGTAGTCATGCTGCTTATTCTACTGATTGCTTCAATGCATTAGGAGATGGAGTTGACTCTGGAAAAGTAACTGAAGTCATTACTTCATCGAAGAAGAGCGAAGGAGATAGCTCGTCAATATCTGCGAAGTCAAATCTTCAAACAAGTTGTGCTGACCAAGATGTTCAATTGCAGAGTCATAAGAGCGTTGTGTTGGCAATAGAAGCTCAAAAGAGGAAGGGTGGATCTTTGGAGAGAAGTGTAAAAAGCAAGAATACCGTTGATCGCAGCAGTCACTTTCAAGTACCTGAAGATCAAGGTGGTCATGGCCAAGCCATGAGAACTGCATTAGCCACTGAAAAGACCAACGGGGAAATGTTGGGATCATCTGTTGTTCAAAATTTTCTTTCTAGTCCCTCTGGTCAGGCACCTTCTTCTATGTATTTAACGTTACCCACTGTCCTAACTGAGCCCATTGTTGCTCCCATTGTTGCTAATCGCGGGCTTGATGCTTCATTATACGACTATATTCTACCAAGAGTTGCTATGAAGAAAAGAGGCGCGAATTCAGAAAGAATGAATCAAATTCTGGAAGCAAGTTGTACTCAAGGATCATTTCCAGTTATACATCCAGAAGAAAGAATTCAAAGCTTTGCACCAATGGGATCCAGAAATACGGGTTGCGTTAATCAGAACAGCACCCCAACTTCAGGTATTGGGAATGGATATCCACTCCCACTTCATCAGGGTATAGATGTTGGTTTATGCATTCCAAGACAAGTTCATGCAGAATATCTTTATCAGGACAATGACAAAACACTGGCTTTGAGGATGAATGGAGGAGCAATCAGTTTTGCTGGGGGAACCTATAATCTATCAGAACACCCTGCTGCCAACAATCGCCATTTCCATTCAACTTATCAATCCGACAGTGGACTTATGTCGTATCAACTCCAAAACATTAAAGATGGTCATCTTTTACCGTAGTTCATCAGCAGGAATTAAGCCTCTTAGGGAAATCTATTTTAGGCAAATAGGTCTCAATCCCATGATGTTTCTAGATTGTCTGGTCTGTTTTTTTCTTTTCTTTCCTTCTCAATCTTTATAACCCCGAATTAGTGTTCTTTGATTGTTTTCCTTCTGATTCTGCTTTTAAAAATGGATGGAAGTTAATTTCATTCTTCAAAAAACACCGTGCATTTGCCAACTAAAAGAAAATGGGCAGAGATTTGAGGTCCAATGTGCGGAATCGTAATTCCTAACCTAGCTTGATGCCTCAAGAAAATCTAATTGTACTGCAAAGGGGTTTGGATTGTTGGGTCCTTTGAAATCTTTCACGTCTGGTTAATGGAGTCAAGTTGACTGTGGCACGTGACAAAAGGCCTAAATCCTGTTGAAAAGAGAGTTCAATGTTGTTAACAGTGAACAGATTCCCTCAGCATTCAACTGTACCCACCTTGGAGGATAAGGGAAAACCCAATGGTTCAAGAATGCTTCATGAAAGAGTTTAAAACGTAATGAAACCAAGGCCACGCTTTGATCACAAGGCAGGGAATATGCAATTGGATTGGTGAACATATCAGAAATTAAAAGGAAAGAGCCCTTCATTAAAGAGTTGCTTGATATTTTTTTGTTGAATTGGGAATTCATTACTGATCAACTAGCCGATGATACCTCTTTAATGTATTCCATTGAATGTGGATGGAATTCATTAAAGCATGAAATTCCATGATATATCTGATTCTCTCCCCACTTAAAAAAAAATAAATCTTATCTGTCTGCCATAAGTGAAAGATATGATTTAACAGAGGATCTTCGTCGCTTCCTCCTTTTGTTGGACGCTTTATAGGATGGAAACTAGACAATGACATCCCACCAAATTTACGAATGTTTTCAGTTTAATAACTACAACCCTGTCCATCTTTCAAACCCTTTGTCGAAAGCATTACAACACTAATCATCATCAAACGAGAAGATGATTAAACTCTCAAAGTCTAAAGATTGGAATAATTATCAAAGAATTCTGGGTAAATTGTCGGCACCTCGAACAGCCGTGGTCTTTGACGATGGGCACATGCGGCAGTTCATTTGGGGTACATAACCACATGCATATGGTCCAACAAGAAACAACATAAAACACGTCTTGAGATCGTTTTGATGTCGAAGCCATGAAAGCAAAACGACAATCGAACATGGAGGAAAAAGTTTGTGCACAACACCAACTGTGATTCTACTATTATCACTTGAAAGTGACGAACCTCTACTTATTTCTTGTTGGTCGACCGGTTTCGCCTTTTACTGAAAAATCATGGTCGTCAACGTGGGCTGATTCCTATAGAAACTTTTAGCTTTGGATTGATTGGCTAATCTCACTAAGAAAGAAAAAAGAAAAGGGGAGAGAGAAAATTCATTGCTTATAATTCTTATATGATTGAGGGCTGAAACTAGCACACCAAGAATCTTTCTTCTGCCATTGAAAGTAAAGTCTACAAAGGAAAATGAAAGAAAGGGGAATTCTCCCAATAATGGATTAACACTTGGTCTTGAAATTTTGTGCTAAAAGGGTTCTATGATTTACTTAATTGAAATATTTAGGATGGGTGTGAATGATTTTTGCACAAATTCTCATATCTAAAATAACTTTATATGGTCAAATATTCAATGGGTACTGTTCATATTCTAAATTTGTTATGTCATATTTTTGTCACAAATTCTCATAAACTATTGTCCATATAATTAGAGTTTAGACACAAAGATACATTCTTAAACCCAAATTTAAAAACAAATAATTTTTTTTTTTCCAAAATTGGGTGATAATAATCCAAAAGCTTTTTTTATCCTTTTCATGATGATGGCTATGAACATGATTCCTTACCAATCCCAAATCACAACCGACTACCCTTTGTCTTGAGGAAGAGCAAATGTGCAAGAAACTCTTATGACGGTGTAAAGGGGAGTGACATGACAATACTCAAAGACAATAGGCAATCACTCATACAAACAACTGAAAGATTAACATCCTTCTTTCCTGTCGACGTTACTTACCGCGGTTTTCCAACTGTCCGGACACGTACGGAATCGGGAATCCCCACTCCACCGGCCAAAACCATTTAATTATTTATCTCCATAAAAGATTAATAGTGAGAATTTATATAATTTTTTATGAACAAAACTTCAACCCAATAATAAAACGTTGGGCTATGGTCTCCAAAGCTTTTACTCTAATAATGGTCATTTTTAAAAAGAGAAAAGGATTGCGAATTGCCTGGCAAAAGGCTAAACGACGTCGGACTGGTGACTTCAGCAGGCATGCAGTTAGGTGACCTTTGAGGCTTTGACGATTGCTTTCAATTGCTTATTCCACTTCCTTCCAAAACCAGTAGATCTATTGCTCATTTATTGTTTCCATTTATTAACAACCACAACTCCAGTCTGCTACTCATTATTTTATTTATTTATTTATTGGATCTTTAACTTAATCAGTAGTAAGAACAGAACAAAAGCCAAAAGCAAACATCTTGTCTGATGCCTAGAAATAAGGGAACTTCAAAGGGTCCCTGAAGAAGGAAAATTGGGAGTAGGAGGAAAACCAAGTCAATGGATTTACGGAGTCTTTGCAGAGTAATCTTCGTAACAGCTCTGATTCCACTTGTCTGTCGGCCATGTTCTGTCACCGCCGGTGATATAGTACACGACGACGATTCAGCTCCCAAGAAGCCCGGTTGTGAGAACGACTTCGTTCTGGTAATCAGTCGAATCTACTTTCTTTCCTTCTACCACTTCTTGTTTCTTTGTTTTCTCAACTGGGTTTGCTTAAATTTTTGGTTTTGATTCCTTTCTTCTTGAATTTGGTAGTGGTAAGCATTTAAATTTTGTTTCTTTTCGCTCTAGGGATCATACGAAATGGAATTTGGAAGTCTTGAAGTGGGCGTTTTGGATGTTGATTTTCTATAATTTAATTTCTTAAAGACTCAAATTTGTGTATAAACTAAACTAGCTTTAGTCTGGTGAATTGTACCATATCAGTATATTGTATAGCATTTCGTTCTTATCTTAAGTTGCTGGGCGAGCCTTTTTTTTCTTCTTTGTTGCTGCAATTTTAATTTCGTGATTTTTATGCTGTTATTTTTTCCTTGTACTTTCTATGTGTCTTCTTGGTATTATACTCCTAGATTGATATTAACTGTTTGTCTTAGTGGTTAGTTTATAAAAATTCTTGAAGTTGGAGTGAGAAATCGTGATAATGGCTATTTCCTTGCATTGCTCATGTAGGATTTCCTGCCCTTTCTGTCATATTGTTTCTCCTTCAATTTAGGACTCTCCACGTTGTTGGAGTAAACTTGTTCTCAATATTGATTTGTATGGCTGTTGTATCTTGTTGATTTACCATCGTTTTTGTTTCATCTATAGAGTTTAATCTTCAATTCTCTTGACTTTGTTAGGTCAAAGTTCAAACTTGGGTTAATGGCATAGAGGATGCTGAGTTTGTCGGTGTTGGTGCCAGATTCGGTACTACCATAGTGTCAAAGGAGAAAAATGCAAACCAAAGACGCCTTATTCTTTCTGACCCTCGTGATTGTTGTAGTCCCCCAAAGAATAAGGTTTGTTATTTGGATTATCGGTATGCTCTTACATTTATGTATGGCCATGCCCAACAAGAAAGTGCAGTAGGCTAATACCGATCAATAACTTCAATTTTGTTAGCTTGCTAATGATATCATTATGGTGGACCGGGGCCACTGCAAATTCACAACCAAGGCAAATAATGCAGAGGCGGCTCATGCTTCAGCTGTCCTCATTATAAATAATCAGAAAGGTAATTAATGTTTTTGGTTGTTATTTGATGGTGTGTTAAGTAATCCAGGTTTTTGAATGCATTGTTGATAAATATATCACAGTGGCATTGTTACCTTAACTGGAATAGGAATGGTTTTGTAGGCATTGTTACATTAACTGGAATAGAAATGGTTTTTTATTATTACTCTGAATTTTACCCTTTTGGATTGCCATGAACAAGTATGAGAATGGCGGTGTTCAGTTTTCAATTATTGTTGGATAAATAGTTTGACCTAGAAAGACAACATATTGGAGTGCATTGTTAAAGGTAAAAGTTTTTTCTTCTCCTCCAGAACTCTACAAGATGGTATGTGAGCCTGATGAAACAGATCTAGATATACAAATACCTGCTGTCATGCTCCCACAGGATGCTGGTGCAAGCTTGGAGAAAATGTTGACAAGTAATGCATCAGGTAAGCTTCTACTCTAATATTTGTTTTACTTAATTTTGTCACCAGCATACATGATATCTTTCTAAATGCTTTGCGCTTTTGCAGTGTTGGTACAGCTTTACTCTCCAAAGCGACCACTAGTTGACATAGCCGAAGTGTTTCTATGGTTGATGGCAGTTGGTACCATATTGTGTGCTTCGTATTGGTCTGCATGGAATGCAAGAGAAGCTGCTATCGAACAGGACAAACTATTAAAGGTCACATGCAGTAAATTTTGCATATTGCCCCATGCAGCATGTATAGAGTTGTGTCTTTCTGTTTACAGCTATGTTATGCTTATTAATGGATAGACCTTATCTTGTCAATGCAGGATGCCTTGGATGAAATTCCCGATACCAGACATGTAGCTTCTGGTGGTATTGTGGACATTAACACCACATCAGCTGTCTTATTTGTTGTTGTTGCTTCTTGTTTCTTGGTTATGCTTTATAAGCTTATGTCATATTGGTTTGTTGAGATCTTGGTGGTTCTTTTCTGCATAGGTGGTGTGGAGGTACAACTTCCTTTTATGTCTGGTTCCCAATTATTATTCATCTATGTATGCATGCATATGCTGCTTCACTTAATTCATGTTATCAATTTGCATACACGAAATGTTTCTATGAATATTATCCAATTTTGTCTCATGTGTTCCAGATATCAATAAAGTATTAGCATGTAACTCTAAAGTTTCATGTATGTGCAGGGCCTTCAAACTTGCATGGTTGCTTTATTGTCAAGGTATTAATGTATTTCTTAGTATGAACTCAGTATGTTATGAGAAGTTTGCATTTAAACACCTGCCAGGTCTTCATGTCCACTTTTGGGTTATTGTTAATTGATTCCTGTATATTCACTGCTGATCATGTTTTGTTATTATTGTCTGCATGATATGGAGCGGATGGTTATAAGTGATAACCATCAAAGTATTATGAGCAGTTGAATAGAAGGATTTAGTTTGAAAACTATGTTGTTCATAATTGTGCCAACTGTCATCAATAGAAGAAAAAAATGGTCGCACTTTGTTGCTGTGGATGCCCATGCATTTAGTTTCTTTTGCCTAGATAAATACCCGTCTGTCTGTTTTACATCCTTCATTAATTAAGGGGATTGACTTGTCTTTTCAATGTTGTGAACAAATTTTTATGTCTCACAGGTGGTTCAAGCAAGCTGGAGAATCATACATAAAAGTCCCTTTCTTCGGAGCTCTCTCATATCTCACATTGGCTGTTTCGCCTTTCTGCATAGCATTTGCTGTTGTTTGGGCTGTTTACCGCAATGTTTCCTTTGCTTGGATAGGTCAAGATATACTAGTAAGGATATACTTTCTTATGGTTTTATTTAACATATTTCAAGATTATATAAGTTCCATTATTGTAAAGCATTAATAATCCCTTTTTTTGTTATCCATTTTTTCCACTTTCTCTTGGTGATGTGCTAAATTTTGGGTTCTGGCTAGTGGCTGGCAACCATAAATGAGAGGCAAGCTAATTGGATCCATGAGTCATGTCGTGAATACAATAGCTATGTGCTTCAATAATAGAATGTGCCTATCTTTATACACCATGCACACCCTATCTTATTGAGCAACAATTTTTCTTTCCTAGTAATGAAAAAGAGTGAGTTTAAGATAAGTTAATGTTTCAATTAATAGATGACAACCCTTTTTTTTCTTCCGGATGCATGATGGAGAATTTCTTTCTTTTTTTTTTTGTTTTAATTAAGCTACGGCTTCGCTAGAATATTCAATATAAATAGTGGATTTAGAATGCTGTAATTGGTCAGTGATGTAACCATCTTAGGTGTCATGTATTGCAATACCACATTAATGTGTATAGGTTACAACCACCATTTATTTGGATGGATATGAGACATGTGGCTTAGTCCAAATTCATGTACTTCTCTCCCTTTCTATGTTTTCTTTTTTGACAAGATGTTGATGCAAGATTTACATGTCTGGTTTCAACATATAATTTGTTTTCTTCTCAGGGAATTGCACTGATAATCACAGTTCTGCAAATTGTCCATGTACCTAATCTTAAGGTAATGTTTCAAATTTATTTGTTTGATCTCGTTATGTTTTAGACTTGTAGGGACTCTCTTAGGTTTCGTAAATTTGTGCCCTGGAATGTCCAAAATAATCGAATATGGAATATTTTTGACAAATACTACAATTTCTGGGGAACAAGTTGTTATCGTGACATAACTCTGGTTGGTTTGTGAATCAGGTGGGAACGGTTCTACTCAGTTGTGCCTTCTTATATGACATCTTTTGGGTGTTTGTTTCTAAGAAGTTGTTCCATGAAAGTGTGATGATTGTGGTAAGTAATCCAGCTTATCCAACTCTAGCCCATAAGCTATATCAGAACTAGAAGGTTTAGACTATTAGGATATTCAAAATTTGAAGGCTAGAAAGTAGTACTAAATTACTGATTGCTTATGTCTATTTTCATAGGTAGCTCGTGGTGATAAAAGTGGAGAGGATGGCATTCCAATGCTACTGAAGATCCCACGAATGTTTGATCCATGGGGTGGTTATAGCATAATAGGATTTGGTGACATCCTCTTACCTGGATTACTGATAGCATTTTCACTCAGGTTAGAACTTTGCAGTCTTCATTTGCAAAATAGACTTCTATTCCTGTTGCTCGTCTGTACATGCAAACTTATCCATTAATGTTCTTACCTTTCTTTTCAGAGAAAATGTCCTTTCATACTTCTTCAGACATTGTGTTTACTTTCCATGTTGGACAGTTTTTCTTCAAGTATTCAACTGGTTCATAAGGAGGTTTTCTTTTTGGGATAGTGGCTCTTAAGGGGTTGTTATTCACTTTTAATCAGAGAAGAGGGAGCTATTTTTTTTTACTATTTGAGCAATAAATTGGTAAATAAGAAGACATTTAAATCAAGCATACTTTTGGCAGAAAAATGGTGCTACTATAATATATATGGCATATCAAGAAAAGTAGAGCAATTTCCACTGATGCATTATCTTTGAATATTTCATGTTTCAGGAAGCAAATTAAATCTAACTGGTTGTAAGAATATAAATATCATGTGCATTTTCCCACCGAAGGATTGTTGAAATATTGATTTATCCCTTCCTCTCATACTTTTTTGGCCATTGAATTCTCAAGTCGTTACTAATTTATCTGCTTAGAACTCACTTGAGCCACTTGTGGTTACAGGTATGATTGGCTGGCAAACAAGACTCTTCGAGCTGGATATTTCTTGTGGGCAATGTTTGCTTATGGGTTAGGTAAGAGATGGTAAAGAAATCATGTTGGTCCCCAAAACAAAAAGAACCATAGTTTTCTTGTAACAGTGACTGAAAAACATGGTATGTTTGTTGATAAATGAATACAGGAAAACTTCACAAAATTCCCTTCAATTATGTTGCCATTCCCATCATTTACCTGGTTTTACAAGTGACAGTTTTCTACTCCTTTCTAACCCTTGGCAGGTCTTCTCATTACATACGTGGCACTAAATTTGATGGATGGACATGGTCAACCAGCACTTCTTTACATTGTCCCTTTTACACTTGGTAATTTTTGTTACTACAAGCAATTTTGTTCGTTCTGTCTTTTTTTTTTTTATTGGTTGGGGGGGTGTGGTGGTGGTGGTGGTGTGGGGTGGTGGGCAATCCAGGTTGAGGAGTTGAAACTTGAAAGCCATGGTCCTGTTACTGTCAGCTGACAAGATTTTCACGCCCCTTGATACAGGAACCTTTTTGACCCTGGGAAGGAAGAGGGGTGATCTACGAATTCTCTGGACAAGAGGAGAACCGGAAAGACCCTGCCCCCATATCCAACTCGAACACCTACACGGTGAAGAGTTGAGCGAAGAAAAGTAAGGCCCCATTTTGGTAATTATATTGTACAGTTTGTGGTGTGTGGCTGATCACTGAAAACCTACTGTAGCAAGCTAGCATAAATCTTGATGCCCTTTGAAGCTAGACAGGGCATGTTATTAATTAAAAATTAGTATGTCTCATTCCACAGAGGAAAAACAGAAAGAGTAGTGTGCATTTGATAAGCTTCAAAGAATTGGTTCCGAAAACAATTTATATCTTTCAGTCCCACCACCTGCTTCATCTTGCTATAAGTATTTCCATCTGCAATTTTTAGATTGAGAAAAAGTGGAAGCTGGAAATGAAAAATAGTGGAATTTGAAGAGAATTAGACTTAAGAAATATAGATCTTTCTAAGTTTTCCTTTGCTTTCTCTTGTGGCTAAGATTAAATAAAATTAAGTAAAGAGGAGGAGGAATGGGATAAGCATGTATAGTACCAGGCTGGCCTGCTGCAATGCTGAAACTGGGTTCCTTGATTTATAAACTCTCATCCCTTAAATGCATTTTAGAGAAATTTTCTTCTTGATCTTCTGGAATTGGAATGAAGCTTGAAGGGATCAGAATCAGCGTTTTCTGAAATATTCCAGGGGAGTCAACATCAGCAAGAAAGAAACTTTTATTCTGTGGAAGCAAATATCATCAATGTCTTGAAAAGCATGAGGCCAGCTCAACTATAACATAGCACCAAAGTTTGAATTTCAAAGAGATGAGTTCCCAAAATGCTTAAAAATCAATGGTTGGTCCTTTTTTTTAACCTTCATGGAACAAGATTGCTTCAATAATGTGCACATGAACCTGAGCTGAAATCATTAAATGGAGGAGAAAACATATCAAAGCCAGAAACTTCAATTATCAAAATGCATATTCTCGTATCAGAATGCATCAGCCACATATTAATTGTCACCCTTAATCTTTATCAAAGAAAGAAGTACTATTAAAAGTGCCGTTTGTGGGGGGATTTTGCATGAGAAACAAAAAAAAAAAAAA
>NW_018397254.1:1798408-1905399 GCF_002168275.2 Theobroma umbraticum | reverse complement strand
TTGACCATTTTTTTAACAACACTGTTGTTGGTCAAAGCGTCAAGGAGGAGTACATATTGACATGGGCAGCGTCTCAATGACCAATACAAGGCATTTTGGCTTTTGGGAGAGAAACTGCTAGGCAAGTGGAGTAAAACTAATCTGCAAAAAGTAAGCATGTGGATTTTCGGGTGGAAAGGACCGTCTGGGTTCTCTGCTTCTTCTACAGCAGAGGAAGTTACTCAAGGGATTGACGGAACTGGTCTCACTGCCATTGTTACAGGTTTTTTTTTTTTCTTCTTTTTCTTTCTGTTATTTGGGCTCCTTTTTGATCTGGGTTTTTGTCTTGTCTTTCATCTTTGCCGTCTATTTTCTTAATCTAAACTTCTGTGTGGTCGGTTGGATGGTTTTGGGAAAGACTTGCTTTTTACGGAAAAACCGAGTAGGTGGATCATTTATGTTCAGTTGAGAGGTCGCCTAATCACACAAATGGAAAGATCAATTGATCATGTGACAAGAAATAATTTTTGTCTCCGTTGAGAGAAAAAGAAGTGAACTTTTTTCTGATGAACTTAATCCCCTGTTGTCTGGTTTGCCATAATTACTGAGCTTGGTGACGACGTAATTTTGTTTGGTTGCAAATTTTTGGGTTTTGCCGGTTAAAATTTACAATGATTTATGAGATCTTTCTGGCATGTGAGAGAGTGATAGTCTTTGTTATTTAAAAGAAAACCACTTCTCCGAATGAAAGGGGAAAGAAAAGAAAAGAAAAGAAAACCCTCAACTTCTTGCTTGACTTAACGTGTTTAAATTTATAAGACGAGACCCATACTGTGGGTGTTTTCATGTATTTCTCTTAGTTACATATCCAAGTGCTCATGTCAGTTCAAATTTCAGGAGCATCAAGTGGTATTGGTGTAGAGACAACACGTGTTCTTGCATCGCGTGGTGTCCATGTGGTTATGGCAGTAAGGAATGTGGTTGCTGGTAGGAATGTCAAAGAAGCAATACTCAAAGAATTACCTGGTGCTACAATTGATGTGATGGAGTTAGATCTGAGCTCAATGGCATCAGTAAGGAAATTTGCATCAGAATATCAGTCCTCAAGTCTTCCCTTAAATCTCCTCATGTGAGAACTATAAACTGCTGCAAGTTGAATTACTTATGGTCTTTTTCTTTTAATTTCTGACACGTGCATGTGGATATGTGCATTTATGTGCTTTTGTATGTGAATTTACTAATATTCTTTTGTGCTTACGATTGCAGTTGTTATTGCTGTTTTCTTCTTACTTTATCAATTAGTATTTCAGTCTGCTTGTGCATGGACTTTAGTAAAACTTTTGATGAGAGGACTAATACTCTCTTTCCTTGCTTGAAAGCAACAATGCAGGGGTTATGGCAACTCCTTTCATGTTATCCCATGACAACATAGAACTGCAGTTTGCGACCAACCATTTAGGTTAGTATATTTCATAGAAGTTTGTCTATAAATAGTGTGTTGACAATGAGTAAATTATTTTGATACACTTGGATTGAAAGATCTCCATGATCTGTACCTGAATCTCAAATCTAATGAGATATAGTAGCTATTTTGCAGGTCATTTTCTTTTAACAAATCTTTTGTTAGAAACTATGAAAAATACAGCACGTGAAAGCAACAGAGAAGGAAGGATTGTAAATTTATCTTCAGAAGGTCACCGGTTTGTGTATCGTGAAGGAATTCGTTTCGATAAAATCAATGATGAATCAGGGTAAAATTGACAATAGGCTTTCACCAACTTGCTCCTTTCTGGGATGCAGAATCATGGATGAATAAGTTTTTGTTTGGTTCCAAGATATTTATAAAATGCTTGATCATTTCTTTCTCATTTTGCTCACCAATTTACAGATACTTTAGTTGGTTTGCTTATGGGCAGTCAAAGCTTTCTAACATATTGCATGCTAAGGAGCTTGCTAGGCGCCTGAAGGTACACAATATGGTCAATTTGTGTTTGATGTACAATTTGTACAGTCCAAGCTGAGCATATCACAATTCTTGAATCTCATATCACTTAAATCACTTAATGTATTATGCAGATGCTAACATGTTGACACTAAGAAAATTGTATCTCATTATGAATTTTCTTTATCAGTGAATTGTTCTGCCAAATTCTATTGAAAATAATTGGTCTATTGATCTGCCACTAGTGCTTTGAGTAAAAGTTTTTACATTGTTCGAAGTATCTGTCTCTCTATGTGTCTGAAATGGCTTTTGTTGCTGTGATTTGTTAATGTGCCTAGTGGGATCTAATCTGTGAATGTTTTTCTTTTTGTCGGGATATAAATAGGAAGAAGGGGTGGAGATTACTGCAAATTCAGTTCATCCTGGAGCAATTATGACCAATCTTATGCGCCACCATGGTTTTATTAACAGTAATCCTTCGACTTATTTAAGATTTAGTTGATTTTTGACTTCTGAAGATAGTTTCAGTATATTGGAAATTCAAAACAAGTTAGATACGTCTCTTTGACTTCACCATGACATAAAATCTCTTCCAATTTAGGATCATCACTTTGGACCTATAGAAAGTCCTTAGCAGCTAGTAATATTACTGTATTTATGGTTAAGATAACTTTGTCGTACTGTGTTACCAGCTATATCTCACACAATGCAGAATGAGATAGGAAAATATAATTTAGTAAGGACAAGGTTAGTTGCTGAACTGTAATAATTTTACTTGACAGTGCTGATTACAATCTAGTAATAGGTAGTCCAATAATGCAGTCCAATAACGTAGTGATGCTTCATTCACCAGCTTGTCTAAACCCTAGTATCAAACTGCTTGAGGTTGACTTGTGTCAACTTTGGCTTTAGATTACTGATATGATATATTGCCTTGATGCAGGCATTGGCCATATGGTTGGCAAATATTTCCTAAAAAATATTCCACAGGTATTCATTATGAATTGTGATAAGATTCATTATGATAAACAGTGCTTCAATTAGTAGTCTCTCTGCCACACGGCTCAGCTGCATATTTGTTTCCCTCTGTATGGTTGTAGGGAGCTGCCACTACATGCTACGTGGCTTTACATCCACAAGTTAAAGGTGTTAGCGGAGAATATTTTATGGACAGCAACATAGGCAATCCAAGCTCTAAGGCTAAAGATGCAGACTTGGCAAAAAGGTTATGGGACTTCAGCTTGACCTTGACCAATACCAAGTAGTTGGTTGAGAAGGCCTTTCGAAGAGGAGTCTCGTTGCTTTCTGGCTTGATTGCTTGGTCGCTGAGTCGAAAGTATATTATTAGACTTGGGGTTATAGAAGTTTGCAGTTTAATGCCTGTACTCTTGAACCAAAACTGTGAAAAACAACAATATTTCATATTATGCAGGGGGCTAGGGATTGATCTATCTGAAAATGATGAGATTGTAGTAGTTGCAACAGCTAGTTCTTATTCATGATTTGACTACATGAATCTGAAAACTAGTCCTTATATTAGGTTGTGGCCGGTACAGCTGAATTTTGAGGAAAGAAAGAGATCCCATCCAAAGAAGGTAAACTAAGTGTTTCTGGTACTAGAAAAGTATAGCAAGATCTGAAGAACAGTGGTAAACTATAAAAATCATGACCAGTGTTCTCTGTTCACTGCTGCTAAAGTACATTAAGTTTTGATCCAGCGGAAATGGCACGTATATGTAGTTTTGTTCATCACAGGGCTTTAGCTACAATTATCTGGTTTAAACTTACTCAAGCATTCTTCATTTCCTAAAATTGTGGCTAAGGGATCCCCAGCATGGCATTCCACCCGATGGTTAGCTAACAATGCAATGGTTCTGTGGGACATTTTGACTCATGTAGTAGTTCGTTTGATGTAGAATGTGGTGGCCACCTACTGACCTTCCCTCTTGATCATCAATTTACCATGTCAATCATGGGGTAAATCACTAGGATTAAATACTCAAAGCCGGCTACTAATCTATTTGGATTTTGGACGAATTGAGCCTTAAGCAATAAGGAAGAAATATAGGCAAGACTATCGATTTTTCCAACATTTTTATGTCCTTGAAATGCACAACACAGTTCATTTCTCAAGGTTGGAAAGTAAATACAAGTCAAATTAGAATTTATAAATTTGCTGCCAGTTTGATAATAGATACATCAATATCAGCAGCCACAATAAGTTTTTGGCTGAGCTGCTACAGCTGATGGAAAAAAATTTTACCAGAACCAGTCTCAGCAAATTTCGCAAGTCAATCTTGACAAAAGCCTAGATTCGGTTTTGGTTCCCCATCTTATGTACAAAACTTTTTTAACCCCCACCACTGTCCTTCCACCTGTAAAATATGTAGAGGGAGGGAAAAAATTGGAAAGAATAGCTCTTCTAACTATGTGTTTCTTAGGTGTAATAAAATGTACAATTCTCTTTACACTAGCAGATGCATTCATTGCCGGGAACTGCTTTAAGTCAATCTCCAGAGGTGAGCTTGGTTTTGCATTTCTGTCTCCACATTGCACGGAATACTGGAAAATGACAAATTATCTATGATGGTGAAATATGTACCAGCAAGGTGAAGAGCCTCAGTCACTGACACAAATGTGAAAATTTTATGAGTGCAGCTAACATCCGGCCTCCAACAACCTCTTGCATGCTAGTCGTTGCTTCCTGTAAAAATTGAAAACCAAGCAAAGAGACCATTCCAACGTCATATTATCTCCTTTCTGCCATTCAGACTTCCAGAACTAAGCATATATTATCTGTGTGGAAGTTGGAACCTGTGACCTTAATATTGATGACAGAAACAAGACCAGAGCACCCAAGAGCATCTAAAATGCCTGGACGCCCTCCCTGACAGAGGATTCTGTAGCAAACTAGATTCCACCATTATGACGAAGCATTGATGAACTTGGGCTCAGGTCCAATGATGGTTTAAACTTCACATGGTCCCTCAAGAGTTGCTGGGACACATGATCAGCCAAGACTGGCTGTCCATCATAAAGTTCCCTATAATGCCCATGGCCAGGCCGTCCATACTGTTTTCCAAAAGCACCAGTATCTGATGAAATCATATCTTGGAAAACATTAGAGGCTTGTGAAATCCCTCGAAACAGGTCAGGCTTGGGTTCTTGATAAGGGTTGCTAGCATTTCCATAGTAACTATTTTGGGACCTTGGGATTATTCCCATACCATCATGCAAGTAGGTGATTGGCAGTTTTGGGTGATGAAATGGAATGGCACCACTACCACCACTAAGAGGAGTGGATGAACCAGAAACAGTATGAGGGCTAGATATTGGAGAGGGGGACATCCTTCCACTCATATGTTGCGGTGACCTTGGATGTAGTAGAGGACTGCCAATGGGAGAAACAGGGCATGACACGTTCCTTGGTGTATAAGCATCACTGGAATAGAATAGAATTAAGTAAATAGAGAAAATCATGATAAGACAAAAGATAATAAACATTTCTAGATCAGGGCAACTACGGTTGACACATAAAAAACTTGGTTGCAGACTTATTTTCTACGTAGAATCAGACCTTGCAAGACATCCAGCAGCTTTCAAGCTAATGGCTTTGTTTCTTTCTATAATGCAATCATAAGAGCATATAAAATTCGATACTGGAGGGCTCAAAGGTGTTTAGACCAAAACAATTTGGCAGAAAAAGACCTTAGTTACATGTGAACATTCTATAATCACTAATGAAATCATAGCACAGCACCTGAGATGACAACAAGTATCATAATGATAAAAGTATCAAGTCAGATTTAGGTTAAAAGAAAGTGTTCTAATATTAACTGGACACAGACCCATCTACGACCATTATCATGTAATTTCATGCCACTCTCAAGGAAGTGAACTGGAAAAGCGGTTTCTTATGTTCGCTTCCCTTAGAGGCCAACAACATTATTGTCCTCTGTTCCAAGCAGAATGAGAAAATTCATATTACATGTCAGAATTTTTGCTAATCCTCTTAGAAAATTTTCTATTTTAAGCTGCAAAGCTGCTGAAGGCCCTCTATCAACTCAAGTTTGTATACAGCATAACCAATCATGCGCACATTAACCATCGTCAGTGCACATTTAAACATGCATGTCTAGGCTGCTACTATAAAAGTAGCAGTGGGTGTGTGTGAATGTTAGCATCCATGTTTGAGAGAGAGAGAGAGACCTGGATCCTGATCCCACGTTTAAACCTCTACACGGAAGGCTAGCCGTCCCTTCTGAATCTATGCATGACAGATTTCTAGTATTTCCAATTCCCTAAAGAAATATCCAAGAGCAGAATGCAGCAGTCAGCAATAACAGTAAAAACCTGAACAGATACTGATGATCCGCAAAATCAAATCATTAGACAGATCAAACGTACAAAACTTATAATTATGTTTGTACCAGTGTTCTCATTGCATTGGTAACTGGAGGTGATGGGTCTGACGTGTCAGCACTAAAAATGGGTCTTTCCAATGGTGCAGCATTTTTTATAAAAGGATGCTCTAAAAGCCAAGCTGCTGTAGGGCGATTTAATGGGTTTCTTTGTAAACACTGCCTCACAAAGTCCTTCCCCTCTTCTGAAAGACTATCAGGAATTGCTGGAAGTTCTTTACTGTTGCCAATCTTGAACATAGCAGCAACCTATGAAAAAATATAAGCAAATGTATCCAGAATGAATTAAAAGGTAAAAAGATTTTCATATTGGGCATGCAACATGTTCCTTTTTAAAGGAATATGCAGACTAGGATGCTCATACAGAAGGGAAAATGAACATTGCTGTATAACTAATGACCTTTAATTTTTATAATATCACACAAAGTCAAAATTTCATGCCTGCGTATAAAAATTTACTAACCCCTTCATACTGGCTCCAAGGTGGCTTTGTGGTAGCCATCTCCAAAACTGTGCACCCAAGGCTCCATATATCAACAGCAAGGTTGCATCCATTTGAGTTCTTGATAACCTGAATGGCAAATGAAATTAAATGATATTATCAGAAAGCATCATAGAAATGATAGACCTTGGAATATAACTACAAAACCATGCTGACCTCAGGTGCCATCCAATAGGGGCTTCCCTTGAACGACAATGGACAAGATGACCCAGTAATCTGCAGATTATTTCAGATGACGTATATTAATATCCAGGGACATCACTTTTCACAAAAAAAAAAAAATCAAGGGACATGCAATATGTGCATAAAGTATGCTTACTAGACAACAAATCATGGATTACTTTTTCTTATTAGAATTTGCCACAGAAAAGAGGACTCAGGAATTTAAATCAGTCATCTTACAACAATATCATATGTCGGGATCTAGTTCAGATAAACACAGCAACATAAGCATGATTTATTTTGGTTTTGTAGACAGATCCATTAATTATGAAATCACAGATAAGTGCTCTTACGTGCTTTGCCATCCCAAAATCAGCCAATTTCACACGGCCATTGGGGTCAACCAGTATGTTTGCTCCTTTTATGTCTCTGAAAAAATTTTGCATATTATACAAATGATCTCCAGCACAATTGACACAGTGAGAAATTATGATATTCACAACGTGAACAACCCAAGTATCACCAGAAACTAAACTCACCTATGAACAGTATTTTTAGCATGTAAGTAAGCCAACCCAGACAAAATTTGTTGAGTATAATTCCGAATCGCACTTTCACCAAACTGACCATACTCTTGAAGAAGTTTATAGATGGAGCCACCAGAAACATACTCCAAATATATGTAAAGTTTATCACCTACCTGTTCATGAACAAAAGGGGAAAAAAATGCAATTACCACAATGCATCAATTGATCTTGTTGATCTGTAATATTTGATGTGAGGAGAACTTCTAGCAGTGACAGACTATCAGAGACTAATTATGGGAATGACACCTTAACAAGGTATTTAAATGAAAAGAACAAGAACTCACAGTTTCAGATCCATAATATTGCACTATATTTGGATGTCGTAAGCGACTAAGCAGCATGATTTCCTGTCAAGAAACTTTTTATGAGTATAAAAAGCTATCTATTATTATTTACACCAAAAGAAAAATCAACACTCAAATGAACATCAGGGAAAACATGATTTCGGTTCTTAAAGCTACAAAATTTCAGACAAATCTCTTAAAAAAAAAAAAACTAGAAGACATGGACTTACTTGCCCCAACTGCTGTGCACTTTCCTTTGATTTGGCATCATCTGAAAACAAAGTTACCTCCTTCATTGCGCACATCTCCCCACTTTCACTATAGCAAGAGATAAGAAGGTGAAAAGGAGAGAGAAAACAGATCAAGCATTGAAATAGTAAGAAAATTGCAACAATTATTAGCCAACTGATTTGAGTGGGAATAAAAGGCCATCAACAACCTTGAATAGAAAATGTGAACATCCAAATTTGATGATAAAGTTAGCAAGGATTAATTCAATACTCAGACACATTATGATTGAGAAAATAGCTGGGTTCAATCCCACATATCGCTTTACAACAATAAAGATGTAGCAGTGAAAACAAATTATGCCACAAATGCAGCACTCAAGAATGAACAAGAACAAATGAAACAGATAAGATTAGAGCGTAACCCATCTGACAGACCTGTTAAAACCCTGATAGACATGTCCAAATGTGCCCCTCCCCAGCAATCGTCCTTTCTTCCAGCAGGAGCCAGGGCTTGTTGGATTTTCTGCCCTACCAGGACTTCGGGGTAACGATGGAGATGTTGCTGCTGAATATGCAGAAGAAAAGGGTATTGTTATTGGGGGAAGAGGCAACCTGTGGCTTAGCTGTTTCCCATCATCAGGTCGGCCTGTAGGTGACTCAGTGGCAGCCCCTGTAGCTCGTGGATGCAAAGGGGTGACAGCACCACTGTGTATTCTGGAGCTGGGACCAGGGCTTGTCATTCTGGGACTAGGTATTGGTGAACACTCAGGGCTACACCTGCTTTGTGGCCAAAATAGCTGTCCTGACATATCTCCACCAACTGAATTATGTCCAGAATTGTGGCCTGAACCTGGACTGGAGCAGTGTCCGGAACCCAGGAAAGCTATGTCAGAGAATGGCTTTCCTGTACAGGGACCAGCATTCCAAAGTTGCTCCAGACCAAACCCTCTCATTGGACTTCTAGAAGGACTTGACATTGAGCTGTCTGGAGCACTACAGAAAGCACCACGTTGAGGAATTTGTAAATTCTGCACATGATTGCTCAATGGTCCTCGCTTAGGTGATGTGGATAAATACTGACTATTAAAAGATATATTAGCTGGCTTCAGTATCTCTTTTGAGTTCTTCTGATTGATAACAGGCAACTGATCTGTAAGCTTTATGCTTCATTAAAATTTGAAAATAATAACCAATTAGGGATGACATACAAATTGTGAGAGAGGTATAGTTAGAAAATACTATAATTTTAAATAATATTAGTTAAAACTCACCCAGAAGGACTGTTTGCAGCAGTTCTCTGTCCATTTTCGTAATCAGAAGTCAGGGGGCTAAGTAGACGAGATTCAGATGGGTCATCACTATCAATAGAGCTATCAGTAGAAACAGAAGCAGTAGCAAGATCACCCCAGCATCTACAGGATCCAGTTTGTTAGAGACTTGTCCAGGTTTTGGCAAGGGTAAAAACAGTGACGGCCTTGAACCTCTGTCAAATCCTGGTCTTGTTGATGCATTAATTCCAGAATTAGTACGCACAACACTAGCATGATGCACCCCAGGAAGTGGAAGTGGTTGAGCATCAGGCCTTTCTGCAAAACTTTGACAGCGTGATACTTGTGTCGAGGGTGATGGTGATCTTGATGGGACTTGAGACAGAGATCCCCTTTCTGAAACAGTATCAGTACAGCGTCCTCGAGAACCCCCTGATCTGCTAGTGGATCTGTCATCAGATGTAATTTTAAGCTTGCGATTTATAGCATCAATGAAACTTTCCTTGCTTGCTTTCTTTTTGTCTTCTTTGGATGAAGACTTTCCCCACCATGTTGGCATATTTTCTTAATACAGGGTAAACTCTGACAGCAAGATCCCCTTCTTAGTTACAGTTGCTACTTACTTCAACATCCGTGATTACACTCATGCTGGTTAAGCTTGAACCAAGTCCACTGATTTTTTTTTAACATCATTACATTACAAGCACAAAGAAATGGACATAACTCTGGGCATGCCAATTAAAGAATGCTGCATTCTCTAAAGACGCATTACCCAGTAAGAACCTGTATAAAAGCTTCATCATGAGCCTCTAGGGAAGAATGCACCAAAAGGGAAAACATAAATAAGAATTATACTAAATATACAGGTCCGAAGATAAATAATATCAGGCAAATAGAGAGTGGAGAGGCCCCCTCATAAGCACATAGACGGCATAAGTTCAGAATATTGCCAGACCAAAAAAATCTTTAAAGGATGTTAAAAATTTTTCGGCATTAACTTCCCCTTCAAAAAGCAGTCACAGAAGATGCATTAGCTCTAAATTTCACATCTAAAAGTCATAAATTTGAATTTATTGCTTAACTAATCATTGGTCCACAACCAGATGACACATCCTAGCTAGACCATTGAGTCCAAACGACTCCTCATTATTCTATAGAGCATTCCAGCTCAAATTTACACCTAAAAATAGAGCAGCTATTGAACTATTTGCTCAAACAAAAAAGGGCCCTTGACACTCAATTTATTATTACCAAAACAGATCCACGATTTGGGTACCCATTTTCTACATAAAGTGACATATAAGCTCAATCTCAAGAGCCCAAAAAACAGTTTTTTAACCTGGATCTACAAATTCAACCAATTCATATATCCAACAAAAAAAACACACACACAAATTTACAACAAAAAGCACAATCAAGAACTCAAAATATCACAAGTTAGACAACATGATAGCAAAAAATCAAAAAACCCATCTCCAAATTCACCAAACCTCAAAACCCATAAGTTAAAAACACTATATAGAATTGGTCCAAAATGAAGAAACAAACGCTCATATTACACTCTACAAGCATAGAACCAACACTTCATCAAGCTCAAACATTGAACAGAATAAATAAATCAAACATTGAAAAACCTCTAAAAGTCCTCAAATCAATCCAAAATTTTCAGCTCAAAACGCCAAACAAAAAAACATAATCTTTAAAAAACCCACATCATTACTTACAGTGAAGTGTAAGAATAGCCCTCTCTAAAAGAAGTGTCAGTTACCAGGAGCGACGGCAAAGAGAAGCTCAAAAGGCTCTAAAATGAATGAAGGACAGAGAAAGAGAAAGAAGAAAAAAAAACAAAAGAAAAGCTCTTTAGAGAGAGAAAGACAGAGTTTTTTTTTTAATTTTAATTTTGATTTTTGGTTTTTTTTTTTTTTCAGTTTTGGAGTGGCGAAATAATAGATTGCTGTCTTTGTGCGTCTAATTCGTGCAATAAGAACTGGAAGATTAAATTATTTGAAAAAAGTGGGAAAGCCTGGCGTGGACAACCTGATGTTCAGCTAGAAACTAGTGACGTAGGTTCGGGACCGTCAGATTTGACTTTAATGACGCCACGTCCTTGATCTGAAGTCAAGTTCTTGATAGTGAAGTTGAGTTGTGTTATGGTTATCGTGCTAACAGATGTGTCGGATTGTTTACCTTCCGCCCTTTTTTCAATTTTTTTAACGGCAACTTACTTAAAAATATATTCCCATTATCATTTATCCCATATGCTTTACGCAATTAATTGAGTGTTTTTTTTTTTGATCCCTTGTTTTGGGATTATTCGGAATTGGTACCTTAATTTCTTTGTGATTAAAAGGAACAATTAAAATTTACATTATTTACGCAAATTATAGCTATTTTTGTTTTTGGTTTTTATTATTTTCAAATTTTGAACTATTTTAACATAATTTTAATATAACATATAATATTTTTAAAAACTCAATGAATTATTTAAATAATTTATAAAAGTTCAATTAAGTTTTTTATCTTTTCATTTTGAATTAACTAAACCTTTATACTTAATATTTCATTAATTATCATTAATTAAAATATCACTTATTTTTTTATATTCATATATTGTTAACATAAATAGTAAAAATATCACATCAGTATCATTTAGTATGATATATTACATCAATGTTACGTGATATAGAATGGCATGTGGTATTTTGATTAATAATATTTAATTATTTATTAATTATAAAAATTTATTTAATTTAAAATAAAAATATAAATAATTAATTAAACTAAAACAATAATTTTTTTAATTTTTTTTCTAAATTATTATGCCTTAAACTCGTGAAATTTGGAGATTGAATAGACTTAAGAAGGCCAAATTAAAAATTCAGGCAAAGCTTTGAAGGAATCATGTATGAAGAAAACGATGTTCACTTCCACTATTATAATATTCTGCATATAATGTGCTTTTACATGGTATTTAGTCCAACTTGGGTGTTTAGCATTAATTTATATACTGCATGTTTTCCAGCAGTGTGGACGCTGGCAACGATATCTACCAAGTAGGGGACGACTTTTTGGATTTATTTACAAAATTCCAACATCTTTTTTACTCTCATGTCAAAGCTATCCAACGTGAATTCAGCCCTTCCATTCCACCGCTTTCTTTCGGAAAGGTTATCGAATTTCTTTGACCCCTCTTTCAGGAATCTTTGAAACTAATAGTCAAATGCAAATCAGTGGTGGTGGAGACAGACGTCTGGGGAAATTTTCATGTGTGCTAAGATATACATATCCTTGAATATGCATTGAGTTTATGTTTGCAATTTCCCCCAGGACCCCCGTAAAAGAAGCCATTAGCATCTCCATTAATGGGAGCTGTGTCATAACAACTGGGTTTATCTGTGATAAACTTAAGTGATTTTGGATCAGGAGGCCCTCTTTTGCAGGATTCATCTGCAATTTGAAGCTCTTTTATGTAGGCTGCCTTAGTCATGCCTTGTACGGGCAAACTGGCCACTTCCCATGGGAGGGCTAGCTTCATTGGCCAGTACCCAATTTGATCATCGTCACCAAATGAAAGCCACCAATTCCCTGATTTTGGATCCTGTATTCAGCACAAATACAAACTTAATCGTAAATGAGGCACTTCAAGGAATGATTAATAGTTCCAGAATTGCTTAAAACATGTTGATTTGGGAAGCATACCTTGAAAATATTACAAGTAAAATCATTTTGCTTTCCTCCATGGACAGAGGGCAAGAAAAATGAACCAAGAGGGATATCCTTGCTAAGTTGCACAAAACCCGGGCAAAGTGTATTGTAACAACCTTGTTTATTGGCCTGTCAATTAATTAATATGGCCGCCGTTCACTACTGGAATGCACTTATAATTTTAAGTCAACAGAGCTTGAACATAAAGAAATTACAATGGCTTACAGTCCATTGAGCACAAAGTGGAGTGAGATTATCGCCATCTAACGATGGATTTACCTATAATTTATATAGAAAACATGTAATAGGATGAGAGTTTATATTTTATACAACTAAAAAACGAAGAAGACAAAGAAAAACAAGACACATTATGATTGGTTACCATCCATCCTGCTTGAATGCTTTCAATTTGGTCGGCTGAGCTGCTTTGAATCCTCACAAAAGCTTCGCTGAATTGCGTGTTTGAAACCGATGGGTTTTGTACATTGATCAATCCACCAGCTCCCAAATATTTCCTTCTTAGATCATTTGCTAGCATTCTTATTGCATTCTTGACAATGTTATGAAGGGGAAAAGAAAGAAGTACTAATCAGATCAATATACAATAAGTAAGTATTGGAACGGAGATTTCTATAGTATTTACTTGCATGGAAACCAGGAGAATTAGAAGCTGTTGGATGAATGTCTGTCATGTGCCTTTTCTTAAACAGTTTAGCCCTTATCAATTCCCCTTTGTTGGCCCTTCTGATTGGAACTGTCCCAGATGGGCACCCTCCATTCTTCAACATTGGAGTTTCCAATGACTTGGATGGAGAATTTGCACTAATTAATCCCTCTTGGGAGGAACTTGGTTTCATCTACAACATCTTTATCATTAACAAGAGGAAAAATATTGGGAAGTACTTGTTATCCCAACCAGAGCAGGCTTTGGATTGGTTTTGCAAAGAGATCTGATTACCTGAATTTGGTGGCTCTTAAGCAAAGGATGATCAAAGTCTGGTTGTTTATGGATATCAAGACAGTCGAAAGAATGACCCCCTTCAGTCTGTTTAAAAAAACAAAAGCTAATCAAATTTTATTGTATTAAATGGTAATAAGTTTATGGAATTTTCTTGTTTGATCGCTAGTTTGACAAATTTATTTAAGTTTTTTTTTTTTTTTACCATAATGCTCTTGACATGGGGCTTGTTCAAAATCTTGGGCTGACTATCTAAATCAAGATCTTCAAAACTTTTTCCCCCTTCTGATCCATTTGTGACGAAGGAGAAAGACAAGAGAGAAAAGAACAAGAAATGGGATCAATGTCAAACCTGGGTCTTGATGAAGGCCACAGAACACTCTAAATGCCATGAATGTTACGCTCACGCTCTATTTCTTCGCCCCAGAGATAAGCCCAACAGAGGCTACAGATGCTCATCTATATACCCATTTGTGACAAGTCTTGCATGCAGTAATAGAATTGCTTGCCATTTATCAGATATGAACAAAAGGTGTCTCTGGTGAGGTTCATTATCCTAAATAGACTGTCATGTCAGGTCAGCCTTGGATAAAGCTAGTTTACTTTTTACTGGTAAGAATCAAGTCCTGGGGAACAAAAGAGTTCAACCGTGCCTTCTTGGAAAGATTTGGAATGACTATTAGTTCATTCTTCAGACTAAGTTAATTATTTGGATTTCTAGAGATCCTCAGTCAACTAATTAAGGGAAGGTTGGAAGAGATTTATGGCATGTATAAAAGGAGCATTTCAGGTTTATTATTGCAAATAAGTTAATGAATGTATACTAAACCTAACTCCAACTTTAGAAAAAAGATCATAGCCATAAAATATGTAATTAAATGGGATTTATTACAGGATAAACTACTTCATTCTTATCTCATATTATTCTATTAGACACTTCAATTTGAAACATATATAGAAATCAAGATGCGAGTTCATATGTGCAACCAAATCCCAAGTTCAATCAGTCAGAGACATATATAAATCGAGTTAAAATTCATGCCACCATCCACTGAAATGGGTTCATTTCATTTATAGAAGCATATATATCCCAAATTAGGAATACAAGGCTGTTATATCCAAATTGAATTAGTTTCAACAATCACCTCCTGGACCCCCATAAAGAAAGCTATGATGCTCTCCTGGAATAGGACCAATGCTGTGACGCTTGGGATCATCTGCGACGTCTTGGAGACGTCCTGGGTCAAGAGATCCTCCATGACCAGATTCTTCAGCAAGAATCTTTCGGATATAAGCAGCCTTTTCATTCCTTCTTCAGCAAAATGGCCGCTTCCCATGGCGGGATTACCTGCATTATTTCTACTAAAAACAGCTCCTCCCCATGTAAGCTGTGTAGCAGCGTCTGATAAACTTGAAAACAAGGACTTTGGCCAGTATCCTATGTTCTGCTCATAATAATCACCATGTTGAAGCCACCAATTCCCTGTATCTAGATCCTAGAAAGCACAACATTGAGGTACACAACGAATTGTCTTTTTGGAAGCATATGGACAAACCTTTTTATCAGAAAAACAGATTTTTTTTTTCCAATTACATGGTGAGAAGCATTTAGTAGATGTCGAAAGCATACCTGAGATATAAAATATCCGAACTCAAATTGCTGCCCTCCATAGACAGAAATATTGTGAAGAATAAAACCAAGAGGGATAGTCTTGTTAACTTGCACAGAACCAGGGCAAAGCATATTATAGCAACCTTTCTTTCCTGCCTGTAGATAGAAATTTGACATGTGAATTCTAACTCCAAATTAGCAATGGTTAAAAACAAAGAAATCAAAGTACTTACGCTCCATGAGGCAAGAGTTTGAGTGTAATTGTCACCTTGTAATGCTGGATTTACCAGAAATTAATTCAGTGTAAAAAAATTAAAACTGACAATGAGGTTTTATCTTGTATAAACCAAGACAAACTAATAGAAAATCCATAATTACCATCCATCCAACTTGAATATTATCAATTTGGTTTTGTGATCCACTTCGAACCCGCACAAATGCTTTACTGAATTGGGTATTGGAAACAGATGGATTTTGTGTGTTGATCTTTGCACCAGCTCCGGTAAAATTCTAACCAGTTTACAGCATTTGTAGTGCATTCTTGAGAATATTGTCGATCGTAATAGCCCCATTTCTTTATTTTAAAAAAAAATAAAAAATGACCAAAAAGAATTAATTACATGATAACAAGGAGAGGCAGCAGCAGTTGGTTGAGTACTTTTCATAAACAATTTAGCCCTTATTAAGTCTTCCTTGCTGGTCCTCTTGATTGGGACTGTACCTGATGGGCAGCCTCCATTCTCCAATATTTCAATATTCAGTGACTTGGCTGGCAATGACTTTGCACTTTTCAACCCCTTTGGAGAACTAGGCTCCATCTATGCCATTATTTTCATTTATAAAGCAACCATAGTTAATTGTAGTGCATAACAATAAATTATGTACAAATGGTGGCATTGATGGATAATAATGATGGTGGCATTGCTTAACCATACATGTTTGAGCAACCATTCCGGCTTTACTGAAGTTCTTCTACAGTAAAGATAAAAGGGCAAGGGGGAAAACCTGGATTTTACGGTTTTTTGAGCAAAGGATGATCAAATGCTGGTTGTTCATCGATGTTGACACAACCTGTTCAGAAAAGATGAATAAAAAGAAAATACATTAAAACTTAATCAAGCCAAGAGAAAATTATGAAGACAAAGACACAATGTTCTGTTTTTCATTGAACATATATATCCAGTAGTTACAGAATAGAGAGAGCAAAATAAAAAACAAAAGACCGATACATAACTAAACAATAAAATTACCAATAATTGTTTCTGCTGTAACATGATATTAGTTGTCAACATGGTAAATCCACGTTGCTAAATTGACATAATACTAAAGACAAAAAAACTGAAAATAACTAATGCATAAACTGCTATTTTAAACTGGTCACAAGCTGCTGCTCGTGATCTCATCTCCACCCATTCAAAGCATCATTAAACCATCCTCCATCGCAGTTGAGATACATTCTAGTTTTAACACAACCTTCATCAGTCTGATAAAATGATGAAATTGATCGTTCGTTATATAAATTTAACTCATAATTAATTCATTATGCAACTTTCTTTATAAAACTATAACTGTTTCCCCATTTAAAGAGTAATTTAATTTACCTTAATGCTCTTGAGAAAGGGCTTGTTCAGAATCCTGACCTGTTCCAAATCAAGATCTTGAAAACGTTTCCGTCCTTCTGATCCATTTATAACTACTGAAAAAGACAGAGAAAAGAGAAGTAGAAACGGGGCAAGCATCAAACCCGAGCCCTGATGAAAGCCACTGATAAATCCAGGTGCGGTGAATGAATTCTCTCAATTTCTTCACCACACTGCCACAACGCCTACTCATAGGTGCAAATTTGGTTACTCATTTCTTACTTGGGAGAATATTTGGTTTTAAAGGCTGTTCATTAGTTAGTGAATAACCATTTATTGTAAAGGTTAAACATAGTGAATATGCAGGTTTCCACTCTGTTTGTCAGTATCATTATTATCGGGTTACACCAATGAATTTACTGTTGAAAATTTAATTAAAGACTTATCACCCTTTCAGGATAAGAAGGTAGTATTTGAGATTTAAGGGCAAGGATTTTTCTTTAAG
Organism: Theobroma umbraticum; assembly: GCF_002168275.2. Classification (NCBI taxonomy): domain Eukaryota; kingdom Viridiplantae; phylum Streptophyta; class Magnoliopsida; order Malvales; family Malvaceae; genus Theobroma; species Theobroma umbraticum. The sequence continues at coordinate 1,887,664 of NW_018397254.1, read as the reverse complement.
AAGGTAAAGAAGAAAACACCATGAGATGATGAAGATAACAACTGGAATAGCTTCATTCTGAGCTTTGGACCAGAGAGATCGACGAATTAAAATCATTACATTCTTCAAGCTTAGGACATAAAAATGAATGCGCCTAGCTGGCACCCATCTAATTGTTACTGCTGCAGATATTTATGGCATGTTGGGCATTTTCCATGTCGTTACACTCTGAATACCACATCAAAACAAACACCGTGGGCCTCCTTTTTTCTGTTTTTATGCATACGGAAAAGACTTTCACTTGGGAGCAGGGTCGAATTAGTAGTATTATTATTATTATCCTGACGAAAGGGCAGTGAAATGGGAATAAACCCATAGCTAAAGTTGACCTATAAGATGAAACAATGAAATAATGAAATTTAGGCCTTTGGTTCCAAATGATTGTCCTTCGTTTAGTGACTTTGTCTAACAAATACAGCCGCCTGATACATAATAAATAGCCAACAAGATTAATGAAATGAATGTTAAAGTTCACTTAAGAGGTAAACTTTTTTGGTAATAATCAATGCCTAAAAAGCTGTCTTAATCTTCAGGACTAGACATGTCAGAGTGAGAGTATCTAATAAGAAATGGAGAGTTACAACCATTATTTTTTAACTTTCTCTTAAATGTCTCTTTTGCTCACCCAAATTGTAGGCTTTGCTTAATTATGTGGACCAATTATTAGCGACGTATGATTAAAGCAAAGAAAACATTACGCAAGACTTTGAACTACTTGACTTACCAATATCCATTGAAAATAACAAGCAACAATAAAAAGATATTAAGGTTATTTTTTAAAAAATAAAAATAAAAATAAATTTCATTGTTTTATATACTCACGTTAGAGAACATTCTTTAGATGTAATATTTAAAATGTCACTAAGTTATTCAACTTGATTAAATAAAATTAAAATATTTTATAATTAAATTCGAATAGTAAAATTATTATCTATCATAGGTTCAGATAGTAGTTATAAAGTACCCACTATCCAAACCCAATTATAAATAATGCTTCTTAATATTAAATTTTTTAGTTTTATATATATATATATATTTTATAATCAATTAAATACTTAGTAAAATTCATTAGTTATTTTAATTATGATTTTAAATTTAAGCTTATCTTTTATGAATTAATTTTAATTTTTTAATTTATTAATAATATATACAAAATTGAATTTTAATTTATTTTAATTATATATTTAATGAATAGTGTTTAATGTATTTGGATACAAATTTGAATAGCAATTAAAAAATTAAACCAATATTTATAAAATTTAAGTACATTATCAAATAATATGATTCGAGATTACCTTATCTATTGACATCTCTAATAATATTCCTTACCTTGCACCAAACTAATGATGAGTGAGTGAACTTGTGATAAAGACAAGAAAATAAGCACTATTTAATAAAATTTAATTATCATTAACTATGATTTCAATTCACTGATAATGAATAACCTTTGCTTAATCAATTGTCTTCAATAGCGTGCTGGGTTTTAATTATTATATATCATAAATTTTGCAACATTTAATAAGGAAAATAGAAACTAGTATAACATTAAATTTAAAACGATATGTCAAATTTCTAAATAGAAAAAGATATATAATTCCAAATAAAAAAATTCTCTCTGTTTTTTTTTTCCTAACAATAAACCCCATAGTAATCAAATGTAAAAAGACCAAAACTTGTTCTTGTGGGAGAGACCAGAAACCAACTGAAGCAAATGAATGTGTTATCATTTCTCCAATTCTACGAATTTCAATCCTTGGGAGGTTATTATAATGTATAAGTGGCTTTCAGTTTTTTTGTTTTTTATTTCACTTGCATCTATAGATGACTTAAAATAAAGGTAATAATAATACCATCTTAATTCTTACTCCCTTCTTCATCCAGCAATGCACATATTCACAAATTTTCCATCGAAATTCAAGCATACCCTTATTCCACTCCAGCTGCAGCGGCTAATCCCTCGCGGTTGCCTTTGGGAGGAGAGCTTTCACCTGCTTTGCATATCTTTTCCATGACAGGCTTCAGATTTCTTGGGTGCACGTCCACCAGGAGCCCATATTTCATGAACAATGTTAGTGACATTTTCTGCTCCACCCGGTGGCCTGCCATGACGGTGAGCCGGTGTCGCAGCAGCACCGCGGTGGCTATTGATTTCATCTGCAAATAAGCTAAATCCTTTCCTAAACAAATTCTGGGGCCGGCGTTAAATGCAAGAAATTTGTATGAATCTTTTGCCTCAAATTTGTTGCCATCTTCGGATAGCCATCTTTCTGGCTTGAAATCTAGGCAATCTTCACCCCAGATGAATTTCATTCGACCAATTGAATATATCGAGTATGTCACGTTTGATCCCGAGGGGACAAATGTTCCACTGGGCAAGACATCGTCAGCTATTACATACTTTGAGTCTTGTGGCACTGACGGGTAGAGTCTTAATGTCTCGGAAAGTGCTGCCTTAAGGTATATCAATCGGTCAACTTCTTCAAACACTAGGGGTTCATCCACCCATTTGGAAGTGTCAGCGCCACGTGTCTCCACCAGAACAGTGCAAATTTCGATGAGGATTTTCTCTTCCACTCTTGGGTTTTGCATGACCAACCAAAAGAACCAACACAGTGCAACCGATGACGTGTCACGTCCAGCTAGGATGAAGTTGAGTGCCACATGTTGGAGGAATTCGTCAGAGTAGGCTTCTTTTTTCTTCATGAAACGGGACAACAAGTCATCATGTGGGGTCCCACCTTGTCTCTGACGCACCAATTCAAGCTTACGTGTATTAATGATGTGGGATAAGAATTTATCCATGTGTTCAAGGCTTTGGCTCAACTTGACTTCCATCCCAAGCCGAAACCATTTCTTCAGCTTCCATATGATTTCAGGCAAAATAAAGCGTTGTAGCGTGGCTTCCGTGGCTCGATCAAAAGCCATTGCGAAGCCGTTCTCAGGAAGGCCAGGAGACAGTGTTTGAGGGTCCTTGCCAAAAGTCAAGCCGCATATGTTATCGAAGGTGAGCCGGAGCAAGAGGTCTTGAAGATCAACCGGCTTCCCTTGGACCTGAGCCGTCTCCAGAATTGGGCAAAATCGGTGCTTGATGGCCCGGCTAACCCACCGTGCCATGGCTTGGCGCAGAGTCCGGGTGGTGAATTCCAGTGCGGCAGTCTTACGCTGGAACAGCCACGTGTCACCATCAGAATTGAAGATGCCATCACCCAGCAAATCATGAAACACAGCCTGCCAATTAGGTCCCTTGGGGTAATTATCGAACCGGGCCTTCAAAATATGCTCCAAGTTCTTGGGATCGCACGTGACGGTCACGAGACCTTGCTTCCGGGCTAAAAATGGAATTGCGGCGATGCATGTCTGATACGTGCCGCCACACGCGCGGAGATTGTCGGCGATCCACTCATGCATGCAATTCGAGTTCTGAATGAGCCCCGGGAGGCTGCCCAATAAAGGCCAGAGACGTGGACCATCGAGCGACCGTGAGATCAACTTGAACCATATGAAGTAAGCAGCTATGGCTGATAAGATCATCAAAGCCGTTGATACATCCATGTTAACTAAAATTTGCACTTGAACAAGTAAACTATAATTTCTTCGCTAATGAAGACACGAAACACAAAAAAGTACTTGCAGTTGTTGCAACGTGACTTTCAATTGTCAAGCTTTGAAGTGTGACAGGTCTATCCGAAGCTACCGATTCCTGGGCTGTTGAACAAAAATGGAGAAAAAATAAATGCAACCCAGATCCTGTTCTGTAAAGAATGATGTTAACTGGATCAAAGTATGTGCAGGATGAAAAGGGGGGAGGAGAAGCATAAAAAAGAAGAACAGGGCTTCAAGTTAATTTTCTTGGATTGTGAAGGAGAAAACCAAAAGTCAGAAAGAGAAGGAAGGGCGAGACGTCTGTGAGTGAAGGGAAAAGAAAGAAGACAAAAGTGTTTTATAGGGGAAATGCACAAAAAGTCAGAAAGAAAGGCAATTAATTTGGGCAGCCAGATTTGTTGAGAAAATCCCGCTCTTCTACCGTCCAGACTCTCCCTGATTTTGTGTTTTAATTTGTGCATGGACCTGATTACTCAGGCTATAAACACAAAGCCAGCCAGCCAGCCATTAATGGCCGACTGAGGTCGTTGGAAAATCATAAGGAAAAGCCCCACGAGGCCTCGCACCAAGTAAAAAGCTCACTGGCAAATAACGAAAGTCATGAAAACTAAGACTCTTTTTTTAATTAGTGTCTTTAGAGGGTGAAAGGCCTCACCTAATTTTGAAGGAAAAAGCTTCTCCTCTTTAAATTCCACTATGGCAGCATTGAATGAAGATGTAGACGTAAATATGATTAGTTGAGCAACTATAATCACTATGGCTATATAGATAAACACATATAATACATAATCGATTTACATTTTTGTTTTTTTTAATGCAACATATATATAATGATATACTTACTTGTAAAGGTTTAAGGAAATCTTTTTTATGACATAATATTTAAAAAATTTTCTTAAATTATATAAAAAAATTTAAAAATATATTTATTTTTTTATTATATTCAATCAAACTCTTATACTTTTATTTTAAATCAAATAAATTTTTATGATTAATGATCATTATTAATCAAAATATCGTTTATTATTTTATGTCATGTAACATGATAACGTGTAATAATGAATAATAATATGATATATTAATAATATGATTATATCGTGTTTATAATTAACGTCTCGTAATAATAAATAATATTTTAATTGATGATAATTAATTAATAGTTAATTATAAAAATTTATTTGATTTATAATAAAAATATACAAATTTAATTAAATATAATTAAAAAATAAAAAAATATTTTTTAAATATAATTCCAAAAGTTTTTTTACCGAATAATATATTTTTTAGTTTATTGTTGAAAATTTGTATTGTTCACGTGACTGGTTAATGGCTGTGCAAGTGTTGGGTATGCGACACAGTGACCTCAGCATCATTTAATCGTTTTTCTTTCCATTTTATGGGTGTTAATATTTATTTTGGCCCAACATTGTATCGAATATTAATTTTATAAAGAGAAAGGTGTTTGTCTTTTACCGTAAATGATTTTTATTTGGTTAGACTCAAAACTAACTTCAACCACATGGGATGTTCGTTTTGTTTTCTTGGATGGAAGAGAAAGATATGTGTTGAATTGGCATCAAAAAACTTAATTTAGGATTTATTTAGATGAGCTTAATAATATTGTCATCATGACCCTCGAACATTTCATTTAATTTATCAATTAATATATAATTTTTTTGTTTAAATAAAATATATATGTATATATTTGAATTAATAATAGTTGTCTAACGTAGGGTTATAATCAGGTGTAGTTTGTTCACTACTGTCATCATCCATCCATGTCCAACATACTGGGTAAACAAAACAGGTCCGAAAAAAGTGGATGATTTGGCCATGTGCATATGCCACATGTCAAGTCAATTGTTTTGATTTAGAGAGAAGTAAGGTAGGGCAGTGACGTATGATTGGCTTGGCTAGACCTTCATGCAACTGTTGTAGAAATTTGGGTGTGTATGATTGTAATTTTCATTTATTTTATTTTTTGTTGAACAAAGTATTCCTGTTCCATGGACTTATCAGTGGCTTAAAGTTCAACTCAGGCGATGAAAATGAATGACATTATGAAGATGAGGCAGGGAGGGTGATGAACATGATGTGTCTGACAGAAGAGTTTGGAAACATAAACACTAACTCTTCAAGCAGCCACCAATCATTTAGTTTTGTCACCACATATTTTTCCCTTTTCTTTCATCCTATGTTCAAATCCCTTTCTTTACTTAAGCCTTCTTCAATGTGGGTTTAGATTTTGACTTTGGCTGCATGATGTTCAGGCAGACAGCAAGAAATTAATGGACTGCCAGAGGGGGTCAGGACACTGCAGGAATTTTCTTAATTGGGGGGGCCATTACCTGTCAAGTCAAATCTACCTGCACAAAGCAAAACTTTTGACATGATCTTTCCTCAGTTGAAAGGTTTATAAATAATTTTATTTATCTCACAATAATGAGCTTTAATATGGGTTGTTTGTATCAATGGGGGAGAAGTGGAGATGTAATCACAGAACACTGATTGGCCAATGTTATTTATGAGTTTAATGGTGATGAAAGGTCAGGAATTCATGGTAGGTCGAGTAGTCTCCCCAAGTATCTAACGGACCCAACTGCTTTTAACTTCCTTGTTGATGATCGATGGGGGTTGCATTATTGGTTCCAACCTAAGTTTATGGGCTTTGATTTCAAAGTCATTGTTCTTAAGATCTTTCTGCTGAATACATTATCGATCTCTCGATAAAAACAACATAAACCATCCCTTGTGTCTATAAACCATTAATCTCCATGTTCAAAGCTGTAGGCACCGGCTAAGATCACCCAATGTGTTTCAATACAGTTATCACCTTTTCAAAGAAGGTTAGGATGAGAAAAGCTTAAATGCTTGCACTAACACAAACAAAGGAAGAAATGTATCGCGTTTCACATTATAGGCAACTTCCCTCAAGGCAAATTTAAAGTGAAGATGTTGAAGGGGATAAGCCAGTTGTGTGTTTTCAGTACTTTAATGTCCTTATCTTTTGCTGGAATCCAGATTCAACAGGCTTTGTCTACTTCAAGTTAAACCCACCTAAAACCCCATACCAGCATTTAATGGGTATCGTGGCTTTAGATAACGCAGGGGGGTAGCTCCTGGACCAGCCATGTTAATGATTTTTAGGACCAAACTGGACTGCATCTTCTAACCGTGCCCAGCACATGGTTTTGTTGTTCATGTCATTGGCCAATCACTTTGTCAAAGCATGCAAGGAAAACAGTTTTGAAAAATTTTACAAGAAATCCCAACTTCATTTAAAGTGGAATCAACATCTAAGTTCTTATAGGTTTCCGCACCGACTGTGATCTGATCACATACAAAGTCAAAGGGTAATAACCATAATCTACAGCTTTTAACTGGCATAAATTAAGGGACCCCAAATTAGTTTCAAGTTGATTGGTGGCATTGAGAGTGCAACCGAGTTTTTAATGATGCCAAAAGGACAAAGTATATAAAGCTAAAGTCTAAACAGTCAGCATCGCGACCCTTGCTTACATAATCAGGTTTGCACTTTGAACCCTACAGCGACAGCCTGACTGGTTTGCAGCCTCGAGAAGACATACCTTCTTTGATCTTTAGTAAATTGTAGGGTGAAGCTGCCATTGATGTAAACTGATCATTACCAAAAGCGCAAACCTTTTAAGTTTAAACAGCAATACTGTCATCGCCAGACCGACAGGCCTGATATTTCTTCAGGACATATGCCACTTCTGCCATAATGTTCTCTGACCATCGCAGAAATTCAAAAGTATCATGTCATGATTTATGTAAGATTAACAGAAAAGGGTTTGATACTGTTGTCATATTGGGGTATAAAACCACTACAGTGCTGAAAGGTTTACACGTGTCAGGCATGAAGTTACAGGCTTAATTTAGCATTAAAGGACGTGCGTGAATTGACCTTTAGATCCTAAAATCTCATTGCTGATCTGTTGCACGAGGGACAGAACAGCACTATGCATAAAATAATTTAAGGGAAAAACAAAACGAGGAGGCAAATGAAGCAAAAGGAAGTAGAGCCTTGGGTTAAAATTTAGGAAGATCGGTGTATCTTGTGGACTAAACTCTGTTTCTGACACATTAACAACCAAGACTTTACATATTTAGGTTATTTCAAATTGATCACTCTAGCTTGTTCACCAGGTATTAAGGTCAAGGAGTTGATTACATACTCATGTCACGCTCTGTTCGATGCAAATTATGATTGAATAGAGCATTAATGATACTTGTTTCCCTCTCTGTTATTCCTCCAGATCTCCCCACTGCTTCCTTCGTTAATTATCCTTTAACCTTTCTGCTCCTTATCGATTTATCTTGCCTATGCTGCATCATCTATATCTCCATCCATCATCTTCTTTCTTTCTTAAATAACTCTCAGCAATCCTCTGGATTTTTTTATGTTACTTCCTCACTTCTTTGAGCATAATTTTGTGGGTGACCGTCATGCAAAACACAACCATGAAAACCTTGTCTTTGTATTCAACTATTATATAACGGGCTTGATGGAAAAGAATGCGTAACCAGGTCCAGCCAGTGGAGAAAAGAGGCTAGCATTAGCTGGCTCTTCATTTCTCATGCTGAGGGTGGATTCTAATATGATTTGGTAACTTGTAGAAATAGTCTGCTAGCCAAAGAGTAAAGACACCAATCAACTCACTTCACTAGGGAGTACTCGAAGTGATGTTTACGAGGACAAGACGAAGACACAAAGGCGAGCACTGCAAACCTCCAAACATTATCATGCCCCGAAATAAACTTTCCACAGAAGAAAAAATATCAATAGTGCATATGAGGCAGGACACAAGTAAAGAAAGAAATAATAGGTCTTGGTTCGAGGAATATTACTTCAAACATAGCTATAATAGCTGTAAGGCTGAGAAATTCCTTCTTACTTTCACATCAGAATGTTTCAACTTATTCAGTCAAGGCTCCTCATTTTCGAAATCAAGAACACCAGAACACACCCTCCAGAGTCAGTGATATTTTCGAACCATGAGAAATGCAATCAGCATTCATATTGGTGTATAATATGAGCACGTCTTCCATGAAAGCCTTTATATTTCTTCCTCCACTTGGTCAAACGGAGAAAAGGCAAAGCTTCCAACATCATTGAAAAGGCATTAAAACAAGGCCATCTGAGAACTTGAAGCCATGGAATGGAAAAATAAAATAAAACTTCAGAACACACCAAGAAACACGATCCTAGGGTAATGATAAACAACAAAAATAATTCCAATTCACCACAAATTTTGCACAAGGCCTAAAATTGATAGACTAAAGAGCAAAGGCTTGCATTTTCTCATTTATGATTCACTATTACAGTATCAGTTGTTGGCATGAATTCAATCACCAAGAACCACATATAAACAATTACAAGATACATTACAGTCCTATCTGCATCAGTATCAGACTACACACTAACTAATGAAATAATTTACTAACTTGTAGTTTGATCAATATTCTCGTATGCAACATCTAACCAAAGGTTCTCATGATCAAATCCCTCTTGTTGAACCCTGCCAAATCTCAACAGCTTGCTGATCCTTCCGGGTCACAAACATCCTGTTCCCACCAAATGCCAAGTGGTTATCCTCAACCCTTCCAAATCTTTCACTCTCCCCATCAAATTCTTTCTAAACCCTCCTCTCCTTCAATGGACCCTCACTAATCTTCGCTGAACCCATCACAACCTCCGACCACAACTCGATATCCCCTCCTTTACAACAAAACACTTGATTTCCATGACTCTCAATTTTGCACCCATACCCTTCTTTCTTTCCGTTAACAACCTTCCTACTATTGCCAAGACAAATCCAGGGATTACTATTATCATTAGCATCATCGCTCACACTCCCTAAACTCCTCAAATCCGTGTAAAATACTTCCCCAGAATTCACTCCAACCTTAAAAATTGCATTCAAATTATCCGAAACACAAACATCCGAAAAGCAATCACCTTTCTCCTTCAATTCAAAAACAACATTACCAGACCTTATATCCCAAAACTTAATATTACCTGACACGCCCGATAACCCACTATGCGACCCAGATGCCATAACTAACCCATAACCTGAAACCCATCTCAGCTTTGTAGCTGGGATGGCTGAATCAAGATCAGCCCCAAAAATCTCATTATGACCAATCTCAGTAACAGGGTTCAAAGTATTCAAATCATAAACCATAATTGAATTCGAGTTTCTCCTACCAGATTCGAAGCTTGTAAACAAGAACTCGCTCGATGAACCAATGGCTTGCACCGTTGAACCAGAACGGGTCACGTTTTCCCAATTTAGGACTTGTTTGACGGAGCCGTTTTGAAGATCGAGAATCTGGAGGCCCGAGAAGTCGGTTGCGCCAGCCGCAGCGATGTCCGAGGAGATTGCAAGTAAGGAATCGACGGCTGTGAATTGGGTCAAAATCGTTGACCTTCTAGTCAAGGACCAATCGAAAGAAGTTATCTTGCTACCGTGGGCCACATGCAGGGTTCCGGACGGCGTCGTGGCGATTGTGGAAGGCGAGTCGCGGCCGTTCAAGGGTAATATTAACGATTTTTGGAGGGCAAAAGCGTCAAAGTGAGATGGATTGGTCAAAGAGTTGTTCAACAGGGATTCGAGGCCGTAAAATCTGGATTCCTCGATGAGGTCGTGGAGGTCAAACTCTTTGACTTTGGAAGGGAGGGTGCCGGAGCGGAGGAGAGAGAGGAAGAAGGAGAAGTAGTCTGGGTCACGGTCGACGAAACCTTTGGACGTCGTTTCCGCGAGTTGAGAAAGGAGGGATTTGGGGCCCCCTTGGGTCAGGGTTTGTTTGGTTGTCTGGAAAATTTGGCCCCCGACATTGATCGTTACAACGTTGCTGTTTAACTCCGGTTCTGTCTCCAAACACTGCATTCCGAACGATGACATAACTTTAGGAAAATGCTAGATTTTAGAATTCCCAAATTGACCCTGAACCAAAACAAAAAAGCCTGGAGTTTCTGTGGATGAAAACCCCAGAAAATGATTCAGTTCTCCACTAGGTTTCTGACTGAGAGAGAAACCCTAACTTTGTGAGGGAAATTTGGGGAGAAAGAGTATATAAGGAAGGGGATTCATTGTTGTGTTGTAGAAGGTGAAAGAGTTAGCTGTATGGGTGACAAATCTCAGCTGGAACATCAACTGATGGCTAAACTAGTTGTCCAACGTGGACTCTCTATTTGGTTATTTGCGTCCAAAGGACAGGGCAGGGGGAAAAACATGAGACTAGTGTTTTGTATTTTCCTTCTTTTTGTACAAGAGAAGTAAATTTTTGTCACCATTTTTAACTTTTATACAGGATCTCAAACTGTGTTCTTTCTTTATTTGACAAAAGTTTTGTACTCTTAGATCGAGTAATTGTTGGCTTTTTCTTCTTCCTTAAAAAAAAGAAAGAAATTACTAGGTTTTTTTTTTTTATGTTTAAGGGTGGCTTCTGTTGCGGACTCCAAACAGCCCATCAGCCCAAACTGGGCTTCGCACGACGTTCCCTTTTCATCCCCTGCTTTCTGGGATCATTCATCGTCGTGGTAACAGCGGGTCCGCAACAGAGTCTTAAGTTCCAACTGCAGCTTCTCCGTCGGTTTCAAAACTTTCAAATATTCTTTATGTCAAGCTACAAATAACAATAGTCTGTAATTCCTTTTTTTTGTGGATCAATCTCTACATCAGTCTGCCTCAATCATCCATCAGAGTGAATCCAAGCAATGCTTACATGGTAGAATAGCATCAATTGTCTAGATATCACCTTACATTAATTTAAAACTAACACCAACTTTCCCATTACGACAGCATAACATCTTTTAAGTACCATAATCGCAAGAATAGGGTCTTTGCCAATTTGCCCGGCTATTTCACTATTATTATTATTATTTTTTATTTTTATTATTGTCTTCCACTATTCTATCATTAATATTTTACATATGAGGACACAAATCAGAAAGACTGTTATGATATCTATCTGCCTACATTAGAGAAATATAATACATATTGAAACAAGAGAAAGTTTCCTATCAGACCCTGTTTTTTAGTCACGAAGGACTCAAAAACAGCCTTCATGCATTGCAAGTCATGCAATATGCCATCTGAGTCAAAACCCTAATATCATGTATAGTTTTGATTGAATAATTGCACTCTGTCGCTGTTACCAAATTTTTTGATACCCCGAAGGCACACCTAAATTCCTAAAATGATATATGGAAATCGGAAGACCTCTACGGAGATGCATACCAGTTAGCTTACCCCTGGCTGCATCATGGGGAAAAAGGACCAATTCCCGGGGACACCACCACCCTTTCCAGCTACCTTCTCATTGGCCCACCAATCAGAAGTAAGAATAGGCTTATCGGCATCACCTCCATCAACATTGTCAAAATTGAATTCTTTCGCTGAGCCAAGAGTGATGGATTGATGCTTATGGTGCTGTGGTTTCTCTTCCCTATCTGCTGGAGCCTTCTCTGGTCTTTCATTGGATGTTTCACCAACGCGACATTCATAATCATCAACCACCTTAGTATCATGTTCTCTCTCTCTTGTTGCTTCAATCTGTAGAGATCCTGACACAGCTTCTGATGGTGTTGCTGTCTCCGTTTCCAAACTTCTTACAACTTCTTCAGTAGTTAACTCGAATGAAACTCTATGATTATGGGCAACTTGTTCATTTTGGACTTCTGTATTCTTCAAATGTGGATGCAATGTGATCTCAGAGATCTGATGATCCAAAAGAAAACCATTCCGAGGTGTGGACCTCGTAGCATCTGGGGTTAAAGTGCCAGAACCATGATGTGATCCCCATTCACAGCTGGAATGCTTATCAAGGTTCAAGAGCTTGGGAGGGTCACCCATTCGGAACTCAGGAAAGTGTAGACTAGTAGCAAATTCACCATCACGGAAAGGAGATGAGGTGCCAGAACCTGAGATGCCTGAGTTTGGTGAGATCAGTTGGCCAACAGGGCTTCCAGGATGAAGCTGATAAGACTGAAATTCATAGTGGGATATTGGGAATCTTTGTACATTCTCTCCATACTGGAGGTTGGGACCAAGCAACTGAGCAAATGGCACCTCAGGTGAGGAAGGTGTAGTCAAATGCACTGACTCAGGAGGAGGAGTAAAGGGAGCGGTTGAAGGTTCAGTGGTGAAGGTTGAGAAAACAGGTGGTGAAACTAACTGAGTTTCATGAGCATAAGGGCCAATTGCGAAAATTGAAGCAGGCCCTGGAGAGTACATACTAGCAGAAATAGAGGTGAGAGACACAAAACCAGCTGGAGACTGCGTAGCAGAGGGGGGTTCAGATGGAAGGAAAGATGCAGGAGAGGAGGGTGGTGCAACAAAGGGAAGTGCAATGGCAGGTGCTTGGGTTGGATTTTCAGCAGCAGGCACATTAGCACCAGAAGCACTCATTTCAGAAGTATGAACAGCAGGCCCAATTCGCTTTTTTTGTTTGTAAGATCCAAAACACCAATATATGCTCCAGCAGCCCCCCCATCTTCTCTGCTGAATGTCACAAAAATTTTAAATAAATGAATAACTATAGGAAATTACACCACATTCGTTTGTAGCCAAAACAAATAAAAAAACCGACTATAAAATTAATTAATTGAAAACTTGTGTCCTAAAAAGACATAAAAGGCATATTACACCAATGAAACAACACTTCCTCATTGAAGCTTTACCAAAGCTATCAAGTATTGAAACATATTAAAGCAGCATATATGCTCAAAACTTATTGGACCTTATGCTACAAGGGCACTTCCAACTCCTTGGCAGAAAGAGTATAGGCATGCTGCTCTTTTTTCTATTGGAAAGCTCTTAACCTAGAAGATACTACAACTGTATCGCCCCCCTTTTACCATCTAAGCCAAGCCCAAGGAGCAGAAGCACTTCCCACTGCTTGTTTAAGTATTTGCAAAGGTTTTCCTCAGTGATTATAAAATGGCAATTCTTCAACTAGACCTCCAGAACAAGGGCAATCACATCTACAGACAAGCAGTTTCATTTTCAGAACCAATGATTATCCATTGGATGTCGAAAATGGAATTAAGCTGATCTTAGCCAGCCAAATAGGATGTACTGAAGTTTCTAGTTTTCCGAAATCTCAACACATTTGAAACCTTCTAATTAACTCTTTCCTCATCCTGGCCAACAGAGCATGATATAAACAAATTCAAAGACAACCTTGTCCAATTAACAACTATATCTGAATCCCAAATAGTATAATATCAACTCTGCTTTACTTTTCATTTGTTTTCTTAGTTCTGATCTAGGGACTTTTGCCAAATGAAAGTAAAAGTAGAAATAAGAGGTGAAGAAGATCACCTGAGTTTTCTGGATAAATTAGAAACCAAAAGGATTAAAAGATTTTCACTAACTATATTGGAGAAACTGCATATACTAGTAATAAACACTGTTTCATCAGCACAGAGTATCCTTAGATCCCTGAATAGACAAGTTCTACAGCTAATAACCTTGAATGTATCGAACTTGAAGTACGAAAAAAAAAAAAACTTATAAAAGAAGAGAAACCTTCGACTTCTAAATTTATGCACAAGCTACAGTCAGACTCTTGATTCTGGAACAAGTCAACTTTCAATAAATCCATGCCTAAAATCAAAACGATTCAACTTAATATTTTCTTAAGCCAGACAAAAAAAATCCCAAACTTGATTAAAGATAAAAGCTTAGTCAATCACCATAACATAGTCAAAGAACAAAAAAAGAAAAACCATGCAAAAAACAGATCACAAATGAATACCAGAGTAGCTTAAAAACATTTCCGAAACTCAACCGAATGAAATTAAATTCAATCAAAACAATCACAGCAAACAAAACAAATAGAGAAACTAAATGAAACACAGCACGGAAAAATACATAAAGAAAATTAAAATCTCACCTGAACCGTAGCTTGTGGAACACGATTCTCAGCTGAAGCGATCGCGTTAGCCGCAGCATGTATGGTCTCCAAAGTGTTATTCATAGCTCTGGATTCTCCATTTGCACCTCTCATCTCTACTCCTTTTTTTTTTTTCGTTTTTCTCGCGAAACAAACAGCTCAAAACTTTCTTCCCTCTGAAAATGTCAAATTTCCTCGAGAAAAAAAAATCGAGAGAAAGAGAAAGAAACAGAGAAGCAAGGAAGCTGTGATTTATCGATGAAGAAATCAGAGATGAAAAACACAGAAAGAAAAATCAAATCTTTAAATTCTTAAATCTAAATCTCCCCTTTATATTTGTTAATTATTGTTTATAAGAAATTCATTTTTCATTTTCTTTTTTTTTTTTGGGTTGCGAATATTAATATTGTGTGAAATATGTGTATAAGCAAACGCTCTCGAGGTCAAACACGGCAATGACTTGATTTCTCTGAGTTTATCGAAGAACCCCCGACTTTAGCCTAATGTCTATAGGCACCTCAGATTATTACATCCTTTTTACTTATTTGCCCTTCTCATTTTCTTGCATAAATATGTATACCCTTGAAACAAGGGAAAGAGGGTAGATTAGTCAAATGAAAGGGACAACTACTAACATCCCGAAACGAAACATAATAAATTAATTAATCCACTTAGCGTTTTGTTTAGTGGGAGGGAGAAAACTAAGAAAGGTTTTTGTCCAAGGTGTGCACGTGTGCGCATCCACTTCGTGATGGCTTTTCGATCTCGTGCGCACACCCCACACTGCATACGTGAAAATACGAAAATATATGATTAGGGAAGAAGAAAAAGAAAAAAGGGAAGGTGGGGTCTGGCGGGTCCCATTTCTCCTCCTCTGAAATTCTCCCCCTTTACCCGCCACTCCAACTAACTCCCACTGTCTGTCCCACCTTTCTCACTTGCCCCTCTTCCCTTCTCTTCTTCTCGCCTTCAACCTATTCCTTTTGTTTAACCCTTTCTTTCACAGAAATTAACTCAAAGAGTTATTCCGTTTTAACCTTCTTTTGAGATTAGTTAAGGATAATAATGATTCCAATTTCTTTTTAAGAGTCTAATGATTTATCCCTTTTTTAAGGGCAAAAAGAGATTAAAACTTTTTAATGTTTCTTTGACCATGTATAGTTGATAGTTTGACAAGTTGAATTTATTACATACAACTTATACCCTCTTCTTTGATCTTTGTGAAGTTTATGCCGACAAGGTCTCATCTCATGATTTCCTTCACAATATTGCAAAGACTACCTTTTTTTTAATCTTATTTTGACTCTTTGCATATGATATATTTTTTTTCACTATGTGTATGCTTACCTAGCTTAGCTAGGTAGTAGCTACCTACCCTTTCTTTTAATCTTTGTGAAATCCATGCCTGAAAGTTCATGCCCTTTCCTTCATTCTTTTTAATCTGGACAGCAGGAAAAGTGCCTTTTGGTTGTAAGAACTAGCTAGCTTTGACACTTTACATGTATGATTTTCACTCTATACTAGTATTAAACTTTTCACACTATGAGGCTATGGGGATCTTTACACCTTTATGGGTAGCTTTAATTTCCTTTTCATTGATAAAGGGCTTTACTTTATATATTGTTGAGTTACATCTTTATGCTAAAAAGCCTAATCATCCAAAGCTTCCCACTCGGGCCCCGGAATGGTGAAAAAACCTAGATGTTTCACACAATAAAGCCTTGAGCTTTAGGCATAGTTTTGTCTGGGTTCATGGTCAGGCCATTTGCAGAGAAACAGAGCCCCCACATGGTGTGGCCGGTGAATGATTCTGGGGGGAAAAGGAAAAATGATTAAAGCGGCTTATTTGAAAGTGCTCTTGGGGATATGTAATGTAATTAGTGTTTGATTAATTAAGGTGCAAATCAAATGATCATGAGTCACTAAAAGCTTGATAGAGATTAGGCAAATTTAAACAAGGATTAAGCCTGGATAAAGAAATATAAGGTAAGAATGAATCAATGGTTTGTGCTAAAAAAGCAATGGCATACTTTTGACCAAGCAGAAAATCTGCAGGATCATGATATACGTAAGCATGATTGCAAAGTCCTCTCATTTAAGTTGCTCATTTTGTCATTTCCCAATTATTATTATTGGACCCTTCAAGTCAACCTTTTAGGTCAAACAAAGGCAAGTATCTCTCTTAATCTTTTTTACTGTCTCACAATCATTCTCTCTTTTCTATTTATCTTTCATGGTAGGCAGATTTGAGGAGCTTTTTCAAAAGGAAAAGAGGTCGTTGCGTTCTAGATATAAGTATGGAACTAGATTATCACGTAATTCGGTGTAGAAATCTTTTCACAAGAATTTTCAATAATTTTACCTAATAAAAGTCATCATTTAAAAATTTAAATTACATAGATTAATTATACGATACTAATACATCATATATACATAAACAGTTTAAACAAGATACTTATCTCACCTATCAAAGAAATAAGTATTTACACATTCTTAAAAGAGACATTTAAATGTAAATATGATTACCATTTAAATTTAAATAAATTTATTTTTTACATTTTAACATATAAAATTAAACGTATCATATTATAATTTATTATTATAAAATAATAAAATAATAATAATAATATATGATCAAAGCTTTCGAACGTGTTACTAATAAATATGTAAATATATTCACATATTTTGAAATTAAAATTTCCTCTAAATAATGCAAGTATTTTGAAAAAAAGGATGAATTTCAATATTATCTCCAATCGAAAATTCAAAAATTAGTAATAGACAAATCGAAGATCTTCAAATATGTTAACTACTAAGAAAAATATTTATTTAAAGTCCAAGAGCTGATGACGATGAAGACAAGACCCGAGACCTAACTTAGGCAAAGAGAAAAAGACTTGCAGGAAAGTGAAGAGAAGGAAGGTGAATACGTAAAAGAAAGGAAGTGGATTTTGAACCCTTCAATACATTATTTGTTGGCTAAATGGTCGACACGTGTGATTCGGCATGTGAGCAAACCAGGCGATGGCTATTGGATGGTAGAATTTAAGAAAAAGGAAAAAAATTTTAGGTGAACAAAAGTGGGACCCCGATCCACGGGGGTACTGCTGCAAATCTTAAATCGTTAGGGTCGTTGGCGTTGACCTCCATGATTTTGTAGGCCACCGGCAATAGTCTTCGCATCGCACGGTGGCTTGTGCTTGCACGTGGTTCACCGTAGATGCTATGACTAGGGCTTAGCCCTCCTTAGAAATGCACATGTTTCGACATTTTTGACGCAAAATATGGCATTTTACATAGTAACATAATTTCTTTTTTTAAAAAAAAATTGAAAAAAGAAAAATTCCAAACCCCACGCAAAAATAATTATTACCTTAATACTATTATTGAGAGGGAAAAAAGGGTACAAGAGAAGGTTTTTGAGTTTATGCTTGTCTACCTAATTGTTAATTTCGGAATAGGAAGAATTTGGTACCCGTTGGGATTCATACCGATCTCCGTGGTGGTAATTGAAGTAAATTAAATTAAATTAAATATAGACGACAGGAAAGAAGTGACGTGTCTTCACGTAGTTTCAGCATGGGTTTACACGTGAGAATTGACCGCTGTGCGGAACAGACATTTTCCTAGTCGGTTATGGGCCTATGCTCCTCTGGTTCTCCGGCGTGAAGCAGGCAGAATTTGACCCACAATAGTTATTACCATTACAATGGATTTGATTCAATTTTGCCTTGGGAATTTTTTGTCAGATCCCACTAAATCCAACTAAATTTCGGGAATAATCCAACATGTGAACAAAGGCAGGTACATAGTTTGGATCATAATTAAGGCAGTTTCTATTCAAAATCTATGGGTCTTTGTTCAACTCCAGTCACCGGAATAAAGAAAACAAGTCCCATGGTATAGCACATTATTCTAATACGGTGCTATATCATAATTAAAATGCATTGAAAGACATATTATTGAGGCATTTACGCAGCTAAGCTCTTTGAGGCAATCTCATATACGTTCTCTGATAATCCATTGGCAGACATGATCATCTCCAGTTGTGCCTGCAAAACATCATGCAAGTTTTTAGTATTCTAATCCAGCATAGAACAAGGAAATGAATCATTTTGTAGTTTATCCTCTAAGTTATGATGTTTATTACCTTGGCAAGTTTTTGCCTGCTTTCGTCAAAACGCCTCCATCTTGAGAAGGCTGACACCATGCGGGAGGCCACCTGCAACAGATAGAGAGGAAAAAAGTTACTGAAGAACAGCAAGAGAAAGTGACAATCCCATCCAGAAGAGAAGTAATCCGACAAGAGGACAACAGTATTTCGTGTTTCACACAAAAGAACAGAGGGAGAGAGACTGGGTTTATTAACATACCTGAGGATTTAGCTTGTCAAGTTGTACTACTATTTCACCCAAGAACTTGTAGCCTGAACCATCCTTGGTATGGAAATTCACAGGAGATCCACAAAATCCACCAATGAGGGAGTATACCTATATTCACAAAATAACCCACATTCATTGCAATGCTCAAATTTAAGCTGAAGAGAAAAGGCACTATCATATGTTTAGGCATGTGCCATGCATGAGAAAGAGAAAGATCACTTGCCTTGTTTGGATTACGCAAGTCAAAGGCTGGATGATTTAAAAGGTTGCGAACATTCTCAACATTACCAGGAATGTCAGACATGGCTTGAAGCGCAAACCATTTGTTTACAACCTAACAAAGAAGCAAAAATGAGGTTATCCAAGTGGGAGAAGTTCAAACTAGATTCTGGAAGGTAAAGGGAAGTTGAGTTGGATATTTACCAGGAAATCATGATGCCACTTGCTATAGAAGTCAGCCAAAACATCATCACGAGTCTTACCAGGCTTCTGGGCAATGGCTGCCAAAGCTGCAAACTGTTCTGTCATATTTGTGGCAGTATTATACTCATGCAGTGCAAGCTCTGTCATCTTGAGATCTTCAAGGGATGCAAGATATGCTGGAAATAGGAAATGTAAGGCAGTTAGATGATGGAAACTTTACTATACAAATCTAGCAAATATACAATTCAAGCAATACAAACCAAGAGCAGTATTCTTGAGAGCACGCCGGGCCATGTTAGGATGGTTAAATACATACACTTCTGAGCTTCTATTGTTCTGAACCTGTTAGAGTGCCAAGAAGGAAAAGAAAAAGCGCAAAAAAAATAAGTCCATTGCAAAACAGGTATTCATAAAAGGAAAGAAATAAAGATTTGTTTATATAAGTCGACTGCATATGGCATACTGTGCTTAGAAACTCTGATTTCAGTTGTGATGCAAGTTCCTTCCTAATGAAGGTTCGAACAGCATGAACAGCATCAGGATCAGCAACTTCCATCATATCCATAATCTCCCCTTCACCAGGGAGAGTTATTGCTTTTGCAATAAATTCCTGGATAACAAAAGGCAGTTAAAAATGAATTTGAGTTCATTTCTATAAATTGCACAACACCCACTCTTCATTCAAACATGGGGGGAAAATTAAAACAATGAGGATCTCATATTTTCCAGCAAGAGAACTATCATCATTACCTTATCCAAGCTTGTATCACAAAGTATGCTTCTAAGACCTTCAACAAATTTGGGATTCAGGGACAATGGTTTGTTTTGTTGGAAATCAGCAACCAAGCTGAGCATGAGCTTCCTGGCCAACAACTGTCCAGCCTCCCAGCTAAAATAAAAAATCATCAAGTGAACAAATCTCATATATTCCTCAATTATTAGATTAAAGTATTCATGCTTCAAGAAAGACAAACCGATTGAACTCATCCGAATCATGTGCAAGTAGGAAAAATAGATCACTGTCAGAGAGATCAGATTCAAGACGGATAGGAGCACTATAACCTCGCAATAGTGATGGAATTGGCCGCTCGAATATATCAGAGAACACAAATTCTTCTTCTTTCTGCTCCACACCAACAACAAATGAAAATCAGAAAACATAAGAATATGTGACAGACACTAGCTGCCTACATGTCAATATGTCAGCTTGGCAACAGTTTGCTTCTCTAGTCATGGTCTTTCGCTTTCCAGGAGGTGTTCAGACATCCAAAGGAAGGTGCAAGTTCAGTGCCTTTTCCTCCTCCACAATAAAAGTCTCTTAGAGATAAGAAAATGGAGCACAGGAAGATTCTCAACTTACCTTAGTTACGCGAAGAACAGTACTGAAGACTGGCTGATTGTTGCTTGCAACAGACTGCAGTGTCCCATCATGATACACAGAGGATAGATGCATGTCCTTTCCACTTGAGTCCAGTAGACCAACTGCCACGGGAATGAATGTAGGTTCTTTAACAGGCTGTCCTGGAGTTGGGGGGACCACTTGGCTGTGAAAATGCCAAATTGAGTCAGCAGCAAAGTCTTTCAGCCAAAAACATTGATCATTCTAGCAACAAAATTTACAGTTTGTATACCTAAACTTTAAAGAAAAAGTATGAGCATCGGCATTGTAGGATGAAGTAACTTTTACTACTGGAGTCCCAGCTTGTGAATACCTGAGAGTTTCAAAAGCATAAGCATCAAAACTAGCAGATAGACATAGTAACTAGAATGAAGAGATAACTGATCCATACCAAAGCAAGAAATTAGCAAAATCAGCATCATTTGCATCTCGCATGGCAGCAAAAAAGTCTTCACAAGTTACTGCTTGACCATCATGTCTTTCAAAGTAAAGATCCATGCCCTGAAAAATGAGCAAGTCATATCAACAAAATTTTCCAAGATATGCAACTTCACATATACACTTAAGTCAGACTCATAAACATGCTTAAAATTTTACCTTTCGGAACCCTTGGGTCCCCAGGAGTGTTTTGTACATCCTCACGACTTCAGCTCCCTGGTAAGTTAAATTATAACGATAAATTATTGATGTGTTAATATAGTTCTTGCCCACAAACATATGTAAACAAGCGAGATTCTTGGAAAGATATTCAAACCTTTTCATAAACCTGTGAAAAAGAAAACAAAAAGACCAAGAAAAACACCGGGAAAATTAGAGGACTTGTCAAAGAAAAACCAAAACAAAATAGAAAAAGACACGAATGCAAGTTGCTAGGCCTTACCGTCACTGCAGTTGTTGGGAACACAGTATCAGAATCATATACAACAAGATCATGCAACAAAACCAAACACTCACACATTAAAAAAGGATGTCAAATTTAAATATAATGAGAGGAAAGTGATCCATGAACCCATTTACACATTTCTATTAGATACAACAAAAACTTGCCTGTGTAGAAGTTGTCCATCTGTCAAAAGGAAAAAGGGGGAACAAGTTAACACAGCTTAGAAGCAAAAACTTTTGAGAGCTAAAGTGAACGTGAGAACTCAAAGAAAAGGCCAATAATAAAGGAGACATTTTAAGACCTTAATATAAGAATGAGGCCTAACAGGATGAGCCATGGGACCAGCATCCTGAACAATTGGGAAACAGAGGTAAGTCAGCACTCAAGTATGTCACATACTAAGGATATGTTTGTAGATTTTTAGAGTAGTTGCAATGTAATTGCTCATATAACCGGATATGAGGTCAATATCAAGTCATGCAAGAAACATAAAGAACCTGTGGGAATTGATAATTTCGAAGCTTTGAAACATCAGCAATCCGCTTTACTGTACGGCTTCCCATGTCAGATGAAAATTCCTACCAACAACACAAGATTACTTACAACCATAAACACAAGCATGCTGCAATTAGGCTACATTTACCCCCTTGGCAACTGAAGCATCATACCTGATCACGGAAAACAGTGAGACCCTCCTTCAAGCTGAGCTGGAACCAGTCTCGGCATGTAACTCTGCAAAACAAAATTAAAACATAGATGTTAAACATTATGCCAATGATCAAGAACACATCTAAGACAGAACGGTACTCAAAAAACAAATCACAAAACAGAAAGGAACAACAACAAAGAATGTAATTCTAGAATAAACAATAAGCTTAAATGGGATATCAACCAACCTGTTGCCAGTCCAGTTGTGAAAATACTGCATGACAGAAAGAAATAAAATCAAGTAAAATCATATAAGATACATCTAAAACAAATGTGTGACAAGGCATTTTCTATTGATATCCAAAACAAACCTCATGACCAATAACACCCAAAATTGCAGCATAATCAGCATCTGAAGCAGTTTCCGGAGAAGCCAAAACAAGCTTTGAATTGAAAATCTAAGATGCACAATAGAAACATATTTTCAACAAGATGGAACAGTAAAATATTTGATATAGATGACTAGATAAGCCAGAAGACATACATTCAGACTCTTGTTTTCCATGGCTCCCCTACATCAGAAAAAGAACAAAAAGTATTGGTATTGACAGATATAAACACCATAAAATAAACCAGGAACGAAGTAACGGATAGAACATGTATATCAAATGTTTGATTTCTATCAAAGAAAGAATGCATCTTACATGTTAAAATCAGGAACAGCAACAATATTGAAGAGATCCAGGTCATACTCAAGACCAAAAACCTATGAAATAATAAGATTTAGAAATATACAAATGAAATAATCTCAATAGCACAACAAAAACCATCTAAGGATATAAAGACTCACATCTTCATCCCACTTCATAGCTGCTTTAAGTGAATACATGGCATGTGCAGTCTTGGGTACATCTTGTGCTGGGGTCCAGATCCTTAGCGACACTTGTCGGCCAGAGCGGGTAACAAATATGTCATCTCTGCTCTCCAATTGGCCAGCTACTAAGGCAAACAAGTAACATGGCTTCTTAAAGGGATCCTCCCATACAGCATAATGCTTGCCACCCTGCAATGGATCCAGAAAAACAAACAATGAAAAACATTAACAATCAACCAAAAAGAGACTGCCATAATAAGTGAAGCTTGCCTCTAAGGCTCCTTGCTCTATGAGATTTCCATTAGATAACAGTACTGGGTACAATGACTTATCAGCTTCAATACGGCATGTGTATTTTGCCATTATATCAGGACGGTCCTGTTAGCAAATTAAACATGTCAATGAGGTATAAAACAGATTCTTACATCAAAATGAAAATACTTAAAGCCAATATATGTTTCAATATCTTAACCTGATAAAATGTAATTTTTCGGAAACCCTCTGCTTCACATTGTGTACAGAAATTCCCAGATGACTTGTAAAGCCCCTAGAGTAAGAAAAATAAATTTATAACATGGTTGTTAGGGAAAAATATTGTACATTATGGAACCAAAATAATAAATAATGTTTCACCTCTAATGATGTGTTCTTCTGAGGTTGTATCTCAGTATCAATTTCCAAAGTGAATTTACCACTTGGTGCTGATGGAAGTATCAAATGGCGCAGGTCTAAGTAATAATCTCCCTCCTGCAAATGACAAAATAAACATATTGCAGTAAATCACTGAGAAACCAAAACCAAATTTCCAACACAAAAGATAATAAAAACAGTACAGCTTACATATCACGTTAAAACATTATAGCTTCAGAATCACATTCAGTAATTATGGCACCAAGGCTACTTTGAGAAAGTTACAATATATGGTATACCTTCAGTTCCTTGCCATTGACCTTGATCGATATTAGCTTTAGATCCACCCCATCCAGAACCAATGGAGAAGAAGAACCTGCTCTACAAGGTACATTAGCATACAATAAAAGAATAATGACAAGAAGGAATTTTCTAACATAAAACTTGAGCACTGGATTCCCATGGAAGAATAATGCAGAGCCCAGATGTGAATTACCCCTTAGAAAGAACAATACTTTGTGCCAGCAGCGTCAAAATCAGAGACATGGTCCAATAATGATGGTGTCATGTATTAGAGGCAAAGAATAATGATAACAATACCTTCAACCCTGGGGAACACAGTTATTTTTGAAGCAACAATTGTTTTCTCCTCACCCAGTGAAAATTTCAAATCCACCTGAAATGCCATTTTCATAAGGAAGAGGAAGCACAAGCCAAAGCCACATAAAAGGTTTCAGAATCCTAGCTGATGCATACTCCAATTTAATTAATTGCAATATATACCGTATCAAAGTAGTAATCAGGAGACTTGTAGTCCTTCAGAAAGATTTCTTTAGGAGCGTCCATTTTGGATTCTTCAACTTGCTTAGGTAGAGGTTCTGTCGCAACTGAACAAAGCAGCCTTCTGCTAGCTTGCCTTGCCCTCTGAAACAATTTAGCCAAATCCATAAAAGGACATAAGCAACCATAAAAGACAACATCATAATCCATGAAAGAGACATCCATGTAAACCTTGACAATAGTATGTACTAATTACAGGCCTTCATATATATGCCTGCATGTAAATATGTGTCAATACTCAATAGAATAGAGCCAAAACGGTTAAATACAAAGCATAGCAACTTACATATGGTGAAGAATGCGGAAACCAGTAATTCCTTCTACCAGTGGCCTAAACCAAAAAAAAAAAAAAACACAAAGGATTAAGAAAGATAATTTCAAGCTACAAATGCATAATGCCAAGATAAAAAATTATCATTCCAAAAAAAAGGGACCAATGTACACTCTATATTAGAGAATTAAGAAAATGCGCACACCTCTAAAGCAGAGAAGCACCTATACCAAGAGATATTCTTCGGTGAACTTCGAAAGGAACTAACACTACTTTTAGCCTGAAGCTGCAAAATAAGCAAACAGTCAGGTAGAAAGATTCTAGAAACAATCCATCCTACCAAAATTAGCATTTCACAATCACCCTTCAACTTGCCAGAAATAGTCTATGTATGCACGTATGTGCATGCATAATTGCATAATCAGAAGCAAAGGTGTAAAGAAACAGTAAAATGTATACAATCTCCTATAAGCGACCCACAAAAATACCAATCCAAATGCAATTTAACACGTTATAATGAATTCAAAACCAAGACTTTCGACGGCAAACAACTGGAATCCATATAAGCAAACAAAGACGTATTCTTAAAGAAGAAATGGGGATTGGATAATCACAGGAGCAGAAGAGATCAAACCCAAAAGACTGGTCCTTGCCAAACACGAACTTTTGCAAGGAAGAATCAACCGAGCCATTCAAAATCAACAATACCCCCTATATTTTATAAACTACACTGTTTCACTATGAGATAAAATAATCAAAAGAGTTTCTACTTTGAATAAAATGAAAGATTAGATACCCAGAAATGGCAAAAAACCCTAAATCAGTGATAACCCACAAGAGGAAAACAGAGCACTGAAACAGAGACACACGACAGGGGAGGGTTCTTATATATATATAAAAAAAAGGATATATGGATAAAACAATATTATGGACAAGAAAATTCAAGAAAAAAATGTAAATAAATAATAAAATAAGGATAGTTTCTGGGGAATACATGCTTTAAAAAGTAGACTTGTATTAAATTTTGAGGGAAATAGATTGCAATGATTTTACCTATTTGATGATCAGATGAAGAGGAAAACAGAGGCTTTCTGGAACTGAAAAACGTCGGATAGAACCAAAAAAACGGTGACCCACACACAAGATATTTATTTTCTGGTTTCAAAAATAATAATTATGATAGTTAAAAATATACGTGTAATTCTCTTATTGGTGAACAGGGGACAAGTACTACTAGAATATTTTTTAATTAAGAGGATCTGTCGCTGTCGATTTTCATTTTGGGGTTTTTAAGATTTGATGAAAAGAAAACATGGCTGTTCCTCTCTCGATAAACGATCCTTTTTAATGGGTTTGAACTTTGGGCCCAAAAATGCGATCGACAGCACATCGAGGTGTTCTTATTGGGCTTAGATTGTTGGGTTTTGTATTGAGATGGTTCATAATTTTTTTTAAAACAATAGAGAAATTTATTTATTAAATAGTAATCATTCACTAATTAATGAATTAAATATTCACATCTAATTTATATATTATTTAATAAAGAAGAGTTGATATTATATATATATAGAAAAACTTGAGGAAACAGAAAAAAGGGGGAGATGGGGATGGAGAAGGAGAAAGGAAAGGAGTTGGGCTTTCCTTTTCAGGAAATTGGCAGGTTGGGGATGCAATGATTGAAAGGAGCGCAGTGTAAGGGCCAAGAGGAGTGTGTTTTGTCAGTATTGGTGTGTGGTGTTACTACTTTCATGCATTTGTACAGATTCTGAACTGAGCCCACTTTTGTCAGAAAGTGAGTTTGAGAAGAATAAAGATCCATCAAAGATTCTGTTAATCATTTAAAACAAAAATTATGCCCCCACGCAGGATCGAACTACGGACCTTCAGTTTACAAGACTGACGCTCTACCACTGAGCTATAGGGGCCACCATGCCAATTGGGTAAACCCTCTTTATAAAATTTATTACTTTATTTCATCTATGTACTGAATATTTTCTTATACATTACCATCTTAAGTGTAAGCATTAGGAAGGTAGAATGATATGTGAAAAGATAAATATTGTAAAGACCCACATGCAAACAAATGCAGGGACATAGTTTCTTACCTACCACCAACCATTTGCCAGTCTCATCAAAAGCTCACAAGAAGAATATATGTCAAAGTCTGGTTCTCAAACTGCCTAATGACTCGCAAAATCAGATTGACCTAACTAATCAACACTTGTATAGCAATCAGATGCCACGCTAGTGGTTTTCACCCTCACGTACGTAAAGAAAGACGTGGGGGATATGAATTCCCTTGGCAGCCATCACAGGGTTGAATTCTAAGTACGATGCAATGTGCAGTCAGATAAGCTTTTGGTAGGCTGCTGCAGCAGGAAAACGTGAGAAGATTTCAAAGATCACCTCAATCAAGGTGTTAATGCAAGTGTCGACAAGGACATTCGCAGGTGTAAATTTCAATTCATGCATGCACGCACACGATTAAGCAAACAGCTTCTTAGTCTCCAATAGTGGATGAATATTTGAAATATTAAACAACAGTTGGTTAATTTACACAACATCCATGGAAAATAAAGACAGAGGGGCAGGAATTTTTCCATATACCCCCAGTTTTGGCGAGTTCAAATTTTCCTGGAGCTGAATATCATGTACAACACAGACAATTTTTTCTAGGGAGGCATATTATGTGCCTAAGGATCAGGTTTTCCAGCAATTTCCTCATCATCGGAGGCAGCATATTCATCTTCACTCAGCTCTTCATCACTGGACCTCTCCTCTGGCACTGCTCCAACATCTTCTGGCTTGGCATATTTCTCACAATATTCTGCGAAATGGAAAATGTCTTAAGCATTGCAATGATTGCATCCTTAAAACGACATTCAAAGGAGGAAAAGGAATCACGTCGCTGCAGAAGCAAAATTGCAGATCACACTTTGAAAGAACAATAATTGCAATGCCCCTAAACCTCTTTGCATCTTGTCATGGATGATAAAATTGGTATGCCACAACTTATTACAAGTGAGCTGAATTGATAACCTTTTAAGGAAAACATATTAAAGAACTGAGAAAGTAGGTGAGATGGTATAGCCACAACAAATAGATCAAGTGGGTCTACTGCCAGCTACTATTTATTGTATTTTGACTGAAAATGGCATTCTTTTAAAGCTGCAACCTCCCCTTTCTAACGACAGACACAAAAACTTCTGAACTCTACCATACTCTCTAATCCCACATCAAAACAGTAGCCAAATTACAGTCAAAGGACTGCCATGACAATAGATAACAAGCTTTGGATTCAGTTCTCTTTCAAGTATTGGTCAAACAGTTTATAAGATTGCAACAGGATAAACTAGATATCTCCAAGCCCTTAAGGTGTAATTCTCCTTAACTGATAAGTTGAATTAATGTTGGATTGAATCCTCCCAAGTCGTCTTATAGTTGCCACTAAAATTAAATTTACAGTAACTTTAGTACTCTATGTTATCTGCGTCGTACAATAACACCTCTGCAAAGAAACTCACAATAAAGTCTTCCTCAAGCAGTAGATGAAATTACAAACAAGGAATGATTTCTGAAACACTCAAGACATGTTAAAAAGAATCAAAGAGTAAATGATGCAGTAAAAAATTTTCATATGGTCACAAATGAGTAAAAATATTCCACTTGATTTCAATATACATGACTATTCTAAAGTGAAATTGCCAAATGACATACAAAAAAAACACCAAATAGAAACAGAATTTGCAGGTCTTATAGCAAGGATATCAAAAATTGAAAAGAAAAGCAAATGATCCACAAATATCCCCCTCAAATGGTATGGACAGAAAAAAAAAATGGTGCAAATGGCTAGAAACACAAATAAGTAAAAGTTCTGAATGCAGAACAAAGAAATGTTTGTATTGGGCAAGCAATTTTCAAACATCGAGGACTACAAACATTATATAAACGATTTCATGCTCCTTACACCTGAGATTTATGATCTCATGTAATTGCTTTCAAAAAATTGGTGGTCAAGAAAACTTATTGTAAGCTCACACTTTCTGACATTCACTTAATTGGCTTTAGAAAAGCAAGAAATTCAAATAAATACCTTAACTTTTGAACTGGGCATTCTTAAGAGAAAAGCAACACATACATAGAATATTAAAGCTTATGCAGAAATGCTACCTTTCACTCTTTGTTCATAGGCAGTACGATCGCGCATCATAAGAGCAGCGGCTTCTCCATTCAATGGATCTGATGGGTTGGGATACAAAAGGAGTTGAGGAAGGAACACTTCAAACACATTTACCAGATCTGAAATTCAACATTAGGGGAAAAACAACAATTTGAATTGATTATCAAATTCCAAAAGTAACAGCAGCAACTTTAAAACAAGAAAGAGTGAGGAAAACAAACAATGTGCTAGGTTTACCAAACATGGGGCTCCAAGTCTGATTGATGACATCCAAACAAACTGAGCCAGACCTGAAACTCAGAGTCCAAAGTTATTTTAATTAATAGTAATACAGCATTTATAAGTAAACCAATTACTCTTTCTAAATTACCTCATACAAGTTAACACACTAAGACAAAGCTAACGCAGTGAAATTTAGAATTTTTCAACATCCACAAACTTACATTTCATCAACATTTGGGTGGTAGATCTTGTTTACAAAACCAATTGATGGTGATTTATAAGGATAAGCATCTGGGAGCTCCACCCTTATCTTCCACACACCTCCATGATAAGGACCTGTCATATTCCATATAAGATTATCTGTGAGAAAAAGAAAACAACCATACTGTCCAGGTTCTTGTCTAAAAATACCCAGAAGCAAAATCTACCAAGAAAGCCTATCCTCATTCAGAAAATTCAATGAACTAAATAAACAACAAATAAAAAAAGTGGAGCTCAGATAAGAACAAATTATTAAAATAGATTCCACTTTAGATTGATTTGGCCAACAAGAACAAATATAGATATTAATCTTCAAGAATCAAAATCATCAAAAGAGAAAACTCAATCACAATTAGCACATGGTCAACATACTTCCAAGGGAAAAAAAATGAACTTTCGAAAAGAACTAAAAAAACCCAGAAAGGGAGCATAAAAGAAATTTTCATTTTGAGCAGAAGTAAAGAGACAGATCATAGAAATGAATGAAAAAGCCGAAGAAGAAGAGGGTAAAGAAGGGATTTTTACTTTCTTTTGGTCCATTGAATTCAACATAAAATTCTTGCATGCCATCATTGATCATCTCCACCTTGTAGTCACTCATCATCCTAGTGAAAATCAATCCAACCAAAAACCCAAAAAAAATAAAATAAAAATCAAATTTTACAAAAACAAAGATAAAGATAAATAATTTTTCCCAGAAACAAAAAAGCAAATTTACAGTTTCATCAAGTCCATCTCTCGGCGTTTGCTTGGAGAAGACATTTTTTTTTTTTTTTTGCTTTTTCTTTTTCTTTTTTTCTTCCTTCTGTATGGGTTTTTGGAGAGAGGAAAAAGAGAAGAGAAATGCCTTCACAAAGAAAAGCAACCCCAAAAGTAGTTCGGACATCAATGAGTGAATCCAGGAGTTTATATAGACATGTGCACTCACCGCAGTAATTTCTATTCCAAACCCAGTAACTTACTCATTTTTACCATGCAAAGACTGTAAATTTGGCTTAGATTTTTAACTTTAAATGGTATGATATTATTATTAATTATTATTATTTTCTTAGTTGTATTTTGTGTGTATTGTACTTGTTCAATATCTATAAATATGTAAGGTGGTTCCACATTAATCTTCTTGCTTAATTAAGAAAAATAAATAAATGAAGATGTTTTTGTTTTATGTGGCAAATTACAGAGAATCTAAACTCTATTACTTAGTAAACAACTAGGTCAGCATAACATAAAATAAAAGTAAAAATTAATTAAAAAAGCCCTGATGTGGAATATCAAAGTAAACAGCAACCGTTTGATGGGACAATGCAAAATTTTAAAGGATGGATGGATGGCAAAATTAGTTGCAAAATATTGTTATCTAAAAATAGAAAGTGAAGCTTCAAAGAAGACTATGATTGACAATTAAGTTTCGATCATAGAATGGAATTACATTGATTTTACATTGTGATGTTTCGATATTTTGTTCACGAAAAAATTGATATTAATATTAATTTATTAAAATTATGATCGAAAATATTTAACAATAAATATGAACTGTAAATATAAATTTAATTAAAGTGTCTATTTTTTTTCTTAAAAGGTAACTATAATAATTTCGTTATTAAGAAGTGATTTACAAAAAATTACCCAAATACAATAAACGACACAAAACAAGATTAAAACCCTGAAAAATCCAATTACTATGGAATCAGACCATCACTTGTTGTCTTAATGTAATGGAAGAAATACAATGTTACGATTTTGTTTATACCGCTGTTTCCTTTGACAAAAGCAATATGCCTTTGATGCAAATCTTGGACAAAATCCTTCTAAAAGAGAGGGAAAAAAAGGGTTATGGCCTGCCAAAGCCATTTGAACCGCCCAAAAAAAAAAGGGGAATGATCAGGAGATCTTATTTGAAGAAGGGCGGCCTCCAGCTAATTCTCCATTATTGCTTGTCAGACACTACACACGGTTTGGTTACAAAAAGAGTGAAGTAAAGTAGGATGTGGACTTGGAATTGAAACATGTGTATTCAAACCTCCTGTTGTTTAAACACACCCACCATGTCTCTCACTTTAGACTGTTATCTCCTCTATGTCTTGTTACATTCATTTGTTTGTTATGATTATTGGACAAATGGTTTTAGAGCTTCAGATTGGGTTATGAACATGCATTCTTGATAAATTATGGGGAATATCCAAGAACTTGTTAGCTTGGGGGTATTAACTAATTATTCATGAATTATTAATTAAGATTAAGATTAAGATGATGCAGGAAAGAAAGAAACATTATCGATTGCAGCACCAAGATTCAATATTGCCAGTACTTATTACCTTCTCTCTCTTTTTTTTTTTTTGTAATCTGTTGCTTGCCTCAGTTGCCGCCATCTAAACAGTTCAGAGAAATTATTATTATTATCATTTTAGCATATTTCATTGTTTTGATTATTTATTATCACCTGCTGATCCCTCTCAGCACGCTACCTCCTTGTAATCTGTGGATATCCTTCCGTCGAGCTGCAACTCCACCGACTGCCTGCCATGTACGTCTCGCCCTTTTAATTTATTTGTTTCTTTTCCTCTTGCTTTCACACTTCTTTACTGCAATAGTTTATCCGAAAACAGTAGGAAAAAGAAAATGGCATTTCTTATATTCATGCCACAGAAAGACAAGCCAGTGAATCATGCAAGTTCTTTACTTAGCCTTCTTTTGTTCTCAAGAAGGATTTTCTTTATATCGTGGAGTATTACCAACTTTCTCTACTTTTCCACTTTCCGACCAAGGAAAAAGGTGACATGGGATGAGACATGGAAGTTATATGTCCTGTTATTCCTTTAGGATCAACCCTGATAAAGAGTGTACTTGGAAAAGCTAATTGAATGGTCATGTCTGTTTCAGAAACTTGCACGCATAGTTGGACTGGAATAAGGGTTCTCACTTCTGCACCTATTAAGTTTCACCTTATGATATACTCAGATGAACTTCCAGAGCAAGCCCTCTACAGGTATAGTTTTCACCTAGAAACAAAGGTTCAGTAATAAAGGTGGAAATGCTATAATTGGTATAGATTTGGTTTTCAATGTTAGTCTACAAAAGAATATTATAACTACATACAAAGGAGAATTCAGGAGCAGAAACTGTTTGGTATGATTTTCAACCAAAACTGCAGGCCAATTAAACATAAATGCAGCAGCATAGCTGGGAGAAGAGATCTACTCATGCAACCTTGAAATACAAATGAATGAATTCATTAGGGCAAGTGCCATGTAAAGTGAACATTTAAAAGAAAAATGAAAGTTAAAATTGGAGAAGCAGAAGCTGCATCTTTCACTCCCCGCTTCCATATTCCTCTGCCCAGGGTTGGTACTTGAAATAATATAACTGTATTCGGGGATGCAAGAGCAAATTACAAAGCTTCTGAAACAGGTACTGTACATTAGCACATTTGGTAAATTCTTTGACCAGAGTCAATGAACCAATCCAGGTCCAAATTCCACCCCGGCACATTTCAAAACTGCACCATTGGTTTCGTTACCCTATCCCATGGAGATTTTGAGGGACCTGATTGATGCTGTATGGTAAATACAAAAACAAAGGAAAAATGAAAATTGTAAAATTCAACTATTGATTCAAACAGTGGTTCAATGTAATAACTCTTCATCCTATTCCCAGTCAATGCACTGATTATTTTGAGAACATGTCAGCATATTTGAGCCAGGAACCTTTACGGCACCACTTCCAAAACCGTCACTTATGCATCCAAACTCTGATTCATCATCATCACTATCAATGCTCTTAGGAGTCACACGATTCTGATAACTTCTACGCCGGATAAGAAAAACATTGAAGTAATAGCTTACCAACTCTTGCTTACTCTTCTTGGGAAAAAACTTGGATGCGCCAGGCCAGAATGCATTTAGTGATGGTGGTTCTAATTGGACCATATATTTGAATCTATTTTCTTCTTCAGCCGTCCACCGGAGTGAGACTTCTTCACCCATCCCACCAAATCTCCAACGGTAGAACACTGAACCAAGTTCGAGCTTCAGTTTCATCCTCTTCTCAGCAATATGTAGTCTAATACATTCAACAGAGCCTGGAATCGGACAGCTACATGAATCCACTCTTCCCCTACCAATTGGATCCTTTACAGCCAAGGGACCATGTTCAACACCTTTTAAGGGCCAATCCTGGGTGCCTAGCCATTTAGAGTCGGTATCAGAAACCATACAGTCCATTCAGGGACTTCTGCTTGAAAGCGGAGACCACGGACACTTGTCTTCTCAAAGAATCATCCCCTGACGGCTCTGCAGTCATATCCAAGGATGATGAGTCAATAGTTACAGGGGATTGCTCCTTAAGGCCACATTCAGACTCTGTCTTGTGGTGACACATTGAGTTTTTCAGCAATGATGAATCAGAACTGCAACAAGAGCATGAACAAGATTGTGTGGTAGGAAGCTTCTCACTGCATCTGGACCTCTCTGCTAAATGGTGACTAAGGAAGTCATCCTCATACATGGATGGATGCATCTTTTGATTATTCTGCAAATTTAAACAACAATATGCCTTTAAAATTGACAACTAACCCAATTTACCATGTGAACCAGTAGTGTGAGTAAGATCCACATTACAAACTTCTTCCTTGATAACAAAAGGTTTCAAATATTGAGAATTCACTTACTTTGAAGATTTTGGTCTTAAAAACTCCTATCTATATTGATCAATGTTTGAAACAGCCAAGTCAAGTTCATACCACCCAAGTTGGTCTAATGATGCTCTACCAAAATTGTATGATGAAAATTGCAGATGGAACAGGAAATTTCGGATTCTTTCAACAACATAGTGACGAAAAACTTATTTTATTTTATTTCACAACTCTATTTAACAGATGACAATATTTTTACCCGCAAGAAAGACTGTTCAGTGACTGAATGATCGTCCCTTTTCTGCCTTACAGCTTCACGTGCCCTGATGGCTTGTATCCAGAATTCATTGCCTCCATGGTCTTTCCACTTAGATGGCTCTGCTATTGCCCAAACTGAGGGATCATCATGACATTTTGCAACCTGGGTTACCCAATTCAGCATTCCTGCTAAAGATTCTCTTTTTCTCTTACGGGTACTAAATTCTTTCCTAACAAGAGGTGGATCCAGCACCCCAAGATCATTTCTACATACTTTTTCGTCATTATCACTAAACACTTCCTCACCTCCATTGTGCAATCTATATCTACTGTTGGCATCGGAAATCTTCAAGCCATTCTTCTTGGAATCCTTGGCAATGCACTTGTCATTCTTTATATATTCCGATAGAGCCACTCTGTTTACCACCACTTTCTGATCAACCCCATTTGTAAACAAGCCCCTAAACTCCTCCTCTTGCTCCAATGACAAGAACCTAAATTTTCCACCACCTGCACCCTCCCCGTTTCTATCTACAAAACTATCTCTCAACCATTTTTCCAGCTCGTCCAAATACTTGGCATATATCAATTTAACCGAAGCTGAAACCTCAAGATCCAACCCTAATTCTTTCACCACAAAAGCCCATAACCCTTTTTGCGACACGAACTCGTACCTCCAATCTCCCTAACTACAAGGAAAAGCTTGAGCAAATCTAGTGAGTGCCCATCGTTTCCAAGCATTGCAGGCATACGTCTAACAAAACCCTTACAAGCAACCTCTTTTAGATAACCAGAAAGAACCAGATCAAACAGGCATCTTAGTCTATCCTTACGATCACCAAAGACTTCAACACCATTCTTTGTAACAGGATCAGCATCTAGGTGACAACCATTACTTTGACAGTTATTTACAGTTCCTACACAATCTAAAGCAGACCCATTGGTTAAAAGTGACCATCCTGCCATGAAAGTTTGAATTTCTTTCCTTACCTTTCAATCTTACAATAAAAAAGGGTTACTCTTCAATGGCTTGTAAAGGATTAATACAAACACAAGTACAGAAGTAACAACAGAAATATTTTGAAATATCAACTGGGCATAAGGAAGGAAGACCCTTTGCCCCTTTGTGTCCAATGATATTACCTCATATTTTGTTCGTGGGTATCTGATTTTGTTGATTTTTTTTGTTTTTTTTGGTTTTTTTGCTTTGAAGAAGCCACCCAACACAATCTCCGGAGCTGCAGAGACAAGAGAAAGAAATAAAAAGACAAAAGCAAGGGAGTCAAGACAGCCTAGATTAAGGTTGCTGTGTTTGGGGTTTTTGAAAATGATTATTGGGTGACAGCAAGAAAATGTAAAACTGGGCAATCAAAGATTAGCACAATATAAGAAGTAAAGAAAATACTAATTATGACATCGAGAACAAAAGAAAAGATTCCAAATCGACTTTGAAGGAAACCAATCCAATAAAATAAAGCTACAGTCTTTTATTTTCTGCTTTAAAATGGAAAACCAAGGTTCTTCCTTTCTTGTTTTGGGTAACGGGATTATTATATGCAGGATCTGGAGAGTTTTTTTGGGTAAATTTTGACAACAAAATCTGGTGATTGGACACAATGGCCAAATAAAAGAGAACAAAACATGCATGAATGGCTAAGATACAAAATTATATTCTTTTTTCCTTTTTTGATTATAAACCGATAATATTTATTACTAAAGTTGTCTTATGAATTATTTTTCAGACATTTCCCCACACCATTATTTGTAACATAAATATAATTTTCAATTCTTTTTGCCATTAATTTTTTTAACTGTTTGTACCATGATGAAAATAGTTATACAAATTAAAACAAGTAAACTGGTAAAATTTGTTAAACAAATAACTTACATACAATAATTAAGTTTTTATATATTTATTTAATTTAATCAGTCAACAACTATTCATTAAATTTTGTATATAAGTACATTATGTTTTAATTAATTTTTATATGTTATTGATCTAATATTCAAGTTTTGTTAGACTACCAATTTTGGGTTTTTATGTGAATGATCTCCTTGCTTACTTTTCCTTCTTTTTTTTTTCTTAAAAGCTTTTCTTCTTATTTATTTACCCTTACCAATCATGAAGAGAGAGAAAAAGAAACCATCATAGCTTAAAAATATGTGGGATGCCGATCTCTATGTTTTATCAGTATTCATTTTTTAATAAAATTTTTAATTAAAAATCATTTTAAAATAATGTTTTGATACAATAAAATTCTCATAGTTATAACCCCTTTATAAATACTTTTTACAAAGCAATTAATGAATTTTATTTCAACTAATCTACATTTACAAGTCTTATGAAAATAAAGAACATCTTTTTTATAAATCATAAATATTTTAAATACAAAATGTATTTCTGCATGACTAGGCTACTAGTAAATGTGGTTTCCAAACAAAGTACGCAAAAACACTAATTAAATGCAATGAATCTTTAGTTGAGAAATTGAAATAGAATTTAATTAATCAACCATTTGAGCTTTTCAAAAAAAAAAATTAATCAACCATTTGAAATAGCTACCAAGTTTGGATAAAAATAAACCCAGAAGCTACTTAAAGGAATCAGTGACACTCACTATGAAAATCCCAACGTTCAATACATATAAATAAATACTGATCCAACTTTGACCTGCATACTTTTATATACACATTGAGTCATGTAATTACAGGCTATTCAGTTTATCCCTTCTGTTTTGTGAGAATAAGAAGAAATTCACTACACAAACGAAATTCTCATCATTCTAAGGAGTTCTCACAAGCTCATGACACTTGCACATCCACCACCATCAGACAATTTCACATAAAGATGAACAGGGAGATGAGTGTAACCAC
Organism: Theobroma umbraticum; assembly: GCF_002168275.2. Taxonomy (NCBI): domain Eukaryota; kingdom Viridiplantae; phylum Streptophyta; class Magnoliopsida; order Malvales; family Malvaceae; genus Theobroma; species Theobroma umbraticum. The sequence continues at coordinate 1,850,324 of NW_018397254.1, read as the reverse complement.
ATGCCATTTACAGAAGCAATCCGAAGAAAGTAATGAAACATCTGTTCACAGGATTTGAGCTTGCAGACTCATGGAAAAGTAATATATATGTGAGAAGAAAGAGTTTTCTGCTGTTCTGTGCAACTAAGTAGGTTTTCTGGACAAAAAAGGCACTGGTAACCTATATGGCAGCATCCTATTCCATCTTGTATGCAACTTCAGGCACTTGCTTATTGATGAAGAAGGTAGAAAGTAATGACATGCTGATCTAAACATAGAGGGCAGTGTATCGGCCATGAAGAATTAACCTTTGAAATGGTATCAAACCAGTTTCTGTTTATGTTTTTCTGTATTCTTTCTCCTTTCTTTTCATCTATTCATTTTCAAAAGTTTCAAGTTCCAAGGATGAAAGCAAAAAGACACTATGCTCACAAATAGGCATGACTCCCCATAAAAAGAAGAAAAAAAAAAGGAGACTAAGTAAATGAAGAAAGAGAAATCCAAAACCAAACTATCGCCAAATCTGCAGCAACCACTAATAGGGTGACAAATGAGGGGAAAAGGTGAAAACTGAAATTCTGATGTGTTTGGTTTGTTGAAACCGCTGAAACACACTTAATTTGAAGAAGCTAAAGCTGAGTCCACCACCAGGACACTATTAAGTGGGTAGGTCGAATATCATTTCCTGCATCACAAGTAATTTAAACCTTCTTGTTATTTCCTTGGGTTATAGACAATAATTAATTCCTATTGACTTACAAGAGATGAAAATTGTTTTGAGACAAACCTTATCACACACAGGACATGTGTCACTTCTTTCCATCCATTCTAGAATACATGCAAGGTGAAAATGATGTTCACATTTTGTGATAATTTTTGGATTTTCTGCATCATACTCTGCAGGAAAGAATAAAAAGAGGGACTGTCAACAACTTTTCTACTTGAAAGTTGAAACACGACTTACCAGAAAAAATGCAATATGGTTTTTGACAGTGAGGAAGATAAAAATGTTCAGTAATCACAAGGGAAGACATACCTTCCAAACAGGTTGGACAAACATCCTCCTCCTCCTTTGTAGACACAATTGTTTCAACTGGTTTTGATAGTTCAACTTCTAGCCCTTTTGGTGACTCAATTTCAGTATTGAATTGTGCTTTGCAGTCTGATTCCTTTGTGTCCTCAGATTTTATAGAAGTCTCTCGAGTGTCCACACCAACTGTTTCTTGACTGGAATCAACATTTGTTGTTTGCACTGCTTCATCACTCTTACTGTTATGAATTCCTTGGGCTGCTGATGGAGTTTGAGGAGGTCCTAAAACTGCATCAAACGGCATTGGAGCAGGAGGGGGTCTATAAGCATCAGGAACCGATACTTCCAGATTTGTGTCAACCAGGAGTCCAGTGGAGAGGGCAGAGGCAGCACCACTGTGAGAAGATAGAGGCACACGCTCATCTGAGGCTCTTGGGTACTGTTAAAAGAAAGAAGTTCAACTCAACAAAGATAAGGAAAATGCATTCAATATGATAAACAATTAGTTCAACATAGTTACCTCTTATGGATTACCTTCGGATAAGTATTTATAATTGAATCCATTTTCTAATAACTAATAAGTATCGCAGCAGGCAGGCCAACAACAAATTTTAATATCGATTTTCTGGTTTCAGGTTGTTCCACAGTTTAACTCTTCCCATTTTAGCATTAAGCGAAGGCACTAGGCAGAAATCATGATTCATGAGCAACTTAGCAACAGTAATCAGACCATGATTCCTGAGCAACTCAGTAAGGGTGATTAGAGAATTAACAATTGGAAATATTTATAAATTATAATTGGTTGCATCCAGTTGTTATCATAAGGACAAAAAACAAGGGCGCCAGCATAACAGTGAATTTAAGACATTTTGATCCTCTCAAGTGCACTGGAATGTCCAGTCTATCTCATTTTTGGCCACATCATACAACCACCCATGAAATTTTGCAGTTTGGCACTTAATAAAATACAAAGTATTCTACACTGAACTTGGGATGAGTTGAAACCAAATTCAAAACATAAGAAGTCAAGCAGAGAAGCTTATCAAAAAAAAATGAAAAAGTCAATTAGAGACAAATAAGCCCAAGGAGGACGAAAATGATACTGACATAATAATATCCTGGTGCACTACTTATTTCAACTCCTTTGGAAGAGCAACAGCAGCAACCACCCATTCCTTTTACTTATGTCCAATGCCCATATAAAAGTACTGATACTTGGTGCATTATAATCCCACACCACCAAGTGAGAAAATCTGCTATAAGGAAAAGATTGACATCAGCCTCGAAGATAAAAACAGCATACCATTCCATCTAGTAAACCATATAAATGCCAAATGCCACATGACAACACGAAAAATATTGTAAACACTAAGGCAAAGCTAGGATCAGCTTGGAGCTGTGCACTGATATACATATACCACAACTTCTGATAAAAAGTTCCATACAAATAACCGACAGAATGAAACTACTGGAGCAAAAGCAACACCCAAACAGAAACTAATAAAATTATATCCTGGCTTCTGGGTTACACTTGTCATCAACAAGCACACAGCTGACAGAAAATGTGAATAAGACGCCAACTTGGTAAAGGCCGAAGAATGACAAGCAGACTGGTGTTCTACTCTTTGCAGTACATACTACTAAAATTTGTATGTTCTGCACAACAGTCGTAGCAGAATTATAGATGTAGAAACAGGAGCAATATCCATTACCGATTGTCAAACACAAACCTAGTTCAAAAACATTCCCACCTACCCAGTTCAATTGTCATGCTACAATTCCATATCCAGAACCTCAACATAAATTCATTGCAGTAGACTGAAAACGAAACCAATTGTGATAACTGACAACAAACTGAGTAGGAATAAACCCCAACACATGTTTCCTCTCCTCCACTAATCGTGGCAGACAGTCTTAATTGCAAAGTTCTAATCAAAGCACACTTTTTGGGACAAACTGTAATTAACCTATGTGCTGAAACCATAAAAAAAGAAAAAAAAAACGGGTAAATTCAATAAGAAATCAATCAGATAAATGAGTTCCCCCTAGCTACTCTTCATCAACAACCGTCTAAAACAGGCTTTTATTGGATAACCAACTAGCATGGAAATAGCTAAAAACGATAAACACAATAGCACAAAAGAATTTCATGTAAGAAAGAAAATAAAGACAGTCAAAATCCTACACAACAAAAGCTTTAGCCAAACAGCTAAATTTCATAGCGTTGAGTAAAACCCATTAAAAGTTATCAATATTTCACCAATTCAAGAGCTAAAGGGAAAATAAAAATTAACTTATGCTTAGTAAAACCCTGAAGAAACCATAATTCAATCAATATATAGCGAGTTAAATTCCCTAAATTAAAAAAAGAAAGAAGAAAAAAGCTGAGAAAGGATATGAAATTACCTGTTGATTGAAACTTCGATTGGAAATGAATTCGAGATTCGAAGCAAAAATCCCAAAATAATAAAAAAAACGAATTATTGATTTCCTTTTTTATTTTTGAGGGTGTATATAGTTATGGTTGTCCCGTGTGGGAGAAAAACTTTCACTGAGAAAGGGAAGACTCTCCATTAAAACTGATTCCACTATTGCAGAAAGAATTTTCTTTAAGGTTTTTTTTTTTGGGATTACCTCCACGCGCCAACCTCTCCGGTTTATTCCACGCAACATATTAAAATAATAACAATAATACTATATATAAAAAAAATGTGCAATGTGGCAAAAGATAATGTTTTGATTTAGAAAGCGGGATTGTTCTCTTGGTGACAACATTACATTTGTGGACTGGACGGAAAACATTTATACATTGATGAGCTAAGCTTGACTTATGCTAGTGTTTTGACTTTATTGTATTTTGCAAATGGCCCCCCTCTTTGCTTACCGCGATTCATTCCTTCTTTGTTGCTTTGAAGAGGAGCTGCCAGGGCTGGCTGGAAACTTGGGTTGCAATTGGGCTCTTTTAGGATTAAGGTTCACGATTTTCTAACGGGCTCAATACTATGCAATGCCGTCACTTAAGTGTCACGGGACTATTACCTTTTTTTTGAAAGATTAATTTAATAAGAGTATGCAATGCAATTATTTATAATTTTTTAAACTTATTTGATATATGAAGATTAAAACATTTTACTTATTTCTTTTGAACCTTCCAATTAGGATCCAAAATAATGAAGAGATTGAGATTTGTTTTGATTTTGGCCCAAATTAGGCAATATAGCAGAAAGAGAGGGTGGCATTTGACAGACCAAATGGCCCACACCCCTTTTGGGATTGGCGTACACCGGAAGCTAAACCACGTTCCAGTCCAGCATAAGCCTCCCCAGAACAAATAATTCAGCACTTAAAAGAAACTGAGAACCCTTTTACATGAGAGTTATAAGCAAAACGTAGAAAATGACACTACCACCCAGATTTGAAAGAGAGACGACCTGGCTTAATTCCTACTCGTCAAAGAATGTTAGGCATAAGTATAAATCTGGTAGATTAATGTTTGCGGCTATCCATCCAATCGTCATGGTTTTTGTTGGCAACAACTGTTAAACTCAACTCGCACGGCACCATGCCATAGCTATCACGGCATCATCGGTCAAGCTAAATTATTAAAGACGTTGCTAACTAAATTCCGTTCTCTTTTTTCCCCTGTAAAGAATTATCTTCGAACAGAAACCCATAGACCAAAGTAATCCTAGTGTCTGAATGTTAATGTGGCATCAATCATATTGCCATTTGCAGCGAATGACAAACCTTTGAAGCATGGAGGGGGGTTCCAATCAGAACCAAAATGGCAAGTTTGCTATACTTAATAGAGAAGGCTAGAGCAAGCTCTTTTGCACAAAATCTTTGGTCGGTCAGGGTCACACATCTACCTGATTTTAACAATCACCCGCCAATAATTAAGAAGCAGAGTCCATGATTTGAAACTTGAGGCAGCACGGTAATATATGTCCCAATCACCCACTGTTGCACCGATCCCATGACACCAACTGCCAGCCTGGCCTCTCTGCTAACACCATATAATTTGGGGGCAGGCTGATTTCCATTCCACCAATGTTTAGATTTTTCTGAAAGATCTCAAATGAATCCGTTTATCCCAAATTTGCTATCATGCCAACGGTGTCAAAGAAACCCAAAAGAGAAATCCGTAACATATCAAAGAATTCAGCAATAATAAGTTCGGTGTAGTCCGTGATGGGGTGGAGGGATCTGTGCACTGTTAGAATAGTAGATATATTGGAAAATAGCAAAGGGCACTAGCCCTATATTACAAGGTTAGAATCCGGGGAAGAAATCGGGTTGGTCAATCAACAACTCTTCCCAATTAGTCTTTTAATTAGATCTAATCTAAGGTTAGAGCCAAAATATATATGTAATAACACAATGTTGAAAACATTCAGAGTTGCTCACTCTGTGTGTCATCAGTTTTCAGTCTCTTAGCCGCGCTGATGAATTCAGATATCACTTGTACCTCATTCAGTGGTGGCTGTATCACAAAAAAAAAAAAAAAGATGTTAGATTCACTAAAGGAGAGTACATGTTGGCGTGTTTATATGTATGTCGCATGAGTCTCAAAAAGTGAAGACCTGTGACACAAAATGCTGCTGCACAGTGTTAAGCATTTGTTCCCTTGGTGAATAAGCATTGATGCCTCCCTACAACTCAAAATAGAAGAACCCCTTAAATTAGATAAATGTAATTTTATCTAGATCCTTCTAAGGAAATTCACAAAGGTGAGAGTTAGCAGGACCTACAAGTTTGAAGTGCTTGCAATATCTTCGCAAAGAGTCGGTATTGAGTCTTGCCAAATTTACCTTCAAAATTGGGAAAGGCGTGATAAAATACACTTAGAATTATTTGATCTATTATGGCATGTGGCAATAGTCAAAAGTTCCCACAACTTAGATGCACACCAAATATATTATAGTTCAAAATCAAAAAACAAAGGCTTAGGTGCACACTGCAAATTTTGGTAATACTAACCGATTGAGGCGCATGAATAATGGATCGAACATCTCTGTAACCACTACGATTTGTTGATTTGATGGGCGCAGATGCAACCCACGGTTTTGTATGCCGAACTCTCGGTTTTGCAGGCCTATGGTACTCAATGCTACTAGCTGTCCAAAGTAAAAACACAGAAACAGGTGATCACAATGTTAAAGCAATGGGAACAACTTTTACTTAAAAATGTTCTTCTAGCATGAAATCCTTTGACATACAGAAATCATGGTCCTTCTCACCAATGTCTGAGCCACTGCTTGAATTATCAAAATCATGATCATCATCTACTTCATTCCCTGTAGGATGTTCCAGCACACTCAATGCATTCCTTTGCAGCTTAACTTCAACCCCATTCTTCAAAACCTTGAAAACAGCAGCACTAGTGTCACAAGATATGATTCTTGGACAAAATAAAACTGACAGAGTAAGTGCTATCTAGCTATAAAAGGGTTTAGGAGCAAAGAGATTACACGTCAGTTTCAATTATGAAGAAACAGCAAACCAATCTAATCATGGACAATTTCAGCAAGGAAGAAAACATTATAAACTAAGTTGATGTCTGGTCCATCGTGTCCAACTAAAACCAGGTAAAAAGCTAATCAAAATTGAAAGCTACATATCAGTGAGCAAAACAAACTGAACCTGTTAAGAATCAATTTACAAACAGGAAAAGCAGAGGGAAACAGAATTTGATCATTGGATGGGTCACAAAAGTGTTCTATCTAATTCTTTATTAGTCCAACTACCAGTTTTTGTTTTTTGTACTTTTTTTGGGGGTCCAGCTATTAGATCGCTAAACAGAGTGAGTTCAAAGAAAAAGTTGATCATCTCTGCGAGATAAGTTCCTTGGATGCATAAAAACGTCCAGTTACATCATCAGAGCGAGTCATATTAACCACAATAAGATGAGTTAGGGCCCAAAACCAGTAAAACCTAGACCAAAAGACATGGCTTTATATAATTTCCATATGCAAAAATCTCAAGCTCACCTTAATAAAATTAATACATAATACTAGTAAACACTGGTATTAAACAGTAATTAAATAAACAACCAATCACATGCAAGATTTATTTATAATGTTACGTGTGCACCAATTACATATGCCACTGTGAAAGAACAAAAATAAATTAATTGAAATTAAAAGAAAATCTGAGAATAATCCAGACCAATTACAAACCGCTTGTTTAGGAACAACTTATTAATGATTAAGTAGAAGTTGTATCAAACGGTGAATTTTGAAAAATTAGTTAAAAAAAAAAAAAAGCAATGATGAAAGCAAAAGTGAATTCCTACCAGCCAATGCCAACCACCAAGGCCCACAGCCTTCTTGACTACGCCTTGCAAACCAACCAATACAGACTTTGTTCTATTGTTTCCTCTGACAATAACTTTTGTGTGTCTCGGAAGCACTGAAAGCTCTTCATCGCCGCTTTCCTCCCGGAACGGCGACAGAACCCGAGAAGAACACAGCTCATGCTCCAACATTCTCCTCACCCACTCAAACTCAAGTTCAATTATCAGAAATAAGCAAACTTAGCCCCCAATCCAAATGCCCAGATCCTCAAAAAAGCAGTTGACTTTGGTAATCAATAAGTCATCAGCTCCACTCGTATTCACATTTAATAGCGTTTTCTAATAGAAGATTCTAAGCTTTACCTTGAGGCCCTGTAAAAAAAAAAAAAGGCAACAAAGTTTTAAAAAAGAAGTACAAAAAGAATCCCAGATTAGTAATGAATTTCAAGCCAGAGAGGAAAAAGATTGGTCACTGACGAATATTTCGAGGAAGAGTGGAATGCGAATTTCACGTTGGAGAAACCAATCACTGATTCACAGGACTTGGATTGATCTCAGTAAAGAAACCAAGACGATGCTATCTCATCATTAAGCTTCTGCTATTTATGCCATGCTGATATCACCTGAAACAAGCACAATTGAATTAAAAGCCTGAATTATCAAGAGCTTGAAACAATCATAGGTCCCATATTTTTATCACCAACCCATGAAAAGAAGAAGCTTTTATAGAGCTGAATTGTACATATCAATAGCCAACTAAAGTTGCCACTAAAGAAAAATTATGTTTGGTTGTTGAGAGAATTTAACCATATAAAGAAAGAAAAGGAATCCCAACTGTAGAACAAAAGCAAAAAAAATGTTTATAGGGAAGAAAACCCATTTAACTATGTAAGGTAAGCATAAGAAATTTAGCTCTTTAACAGGAAATCAAGATTGGTTATACTTTAAAAATCCCATTAAACTAAGTAGAAATCAGAGAGATAGATAGAGAGAGAGAGAACAAGAAGAAGAAGAAGGAAAAAAAAAAGAAAAAGCTAAAATTCTCTTTGCTGCATTTTCCAGGAAACGAGTTAAGAAAAGTTGAAAAAGATCAAATTTAAGGTAGTGAGAGAGCAATCTTTGTCACCTTCAAGTTCGGCTCAAACTCAATGAAAAAGCTATAACCCAAACGAGAATTAAGAACCTTTCCGGTATACAATCGATTCAAGCATAAACATTAGGTTACAAAAGAATCTTACATTGAATAAAAGGAAGTAACAGAAAATCTGGTGTACCTGCAGAGCACGAGAAAAATGCAAAAACGATTCAAAGAAACAGAGCAAGAGGAAGGGGTTTCGCGGGTCGGGGATATTAGATTTCGGGTTAAGAAAAACGGGTTTGTAACGGATCTGAACTGAATTGTTTTTTTTTAATGGATAAGAAAAAAAAAAAACGGCTAGGAGTTGAGCAGAGAGAAACTGGAAATGCACAGCTTTTGAGAGAAAGAGAAGGGCTTAATTGAAATCCAAATGGGAAAATTTCAGTACAAAGAAAGAAGAATTGAAGAGCGAGATAGAGGGAGAGAGAAAGCACACTAAATGCTTACCAACTGCCATGGAAACGACCTGCCATGTGCCGTACGGTCACTCCTTTCTTTTTCTTTCGTAACCGGCGATACCCGGTTCGATTTTTACTACGTTTTACCTTCGCCATTTTGGGGTGGATGGCTCGGCTAACGGCTAATGAGCAGGCGGGCGGGAGCGGGTGTCGGGTTTTTCTTTTGTCGTTATTAAGGGGTGTGGGGCCCGGTGTTATCTGGGCTGGGCTGATAATGATCTTGTGGGACCCGGTTTTCATCGTTTGTTGAGAAAATTGTTTGGCATGGTTCAGCGCATTTACGGTATCACACGTTGTTCGTGACTCTGTTAAATATTTATGCGTTTGTTTCTCTTCTCTTTTTTTTCCCTTAAATTTGTCTCCTTATCCCTCAATCATTTATCATCCTATAAGATTTTATACGATACTTTAGTACAAAATTTAGAGTGCATGTAGAACTAATGTAAAAGCATTTTGAGCGTTTTATTATAAATACTGTATTGATACATGTTGAATTCAATTATTCATAAATTTGGATTTTGTTTGACACATAAATTATTTATATGTATAATTATGTTTAAGATTTTCCCTTTTCTTGTAAACTCTCATTTCTTGTTTTTGGTTTTAATTAAAACAATTAATCAAATATAAGAACCAAGTTAAGTTTAATAATATGTTGTGTAAATTTTGCCTCTGAGTTGACTTGACTCAATTTTTTTTTTTCAATCATCGTCTCACCTTATAATTAATGTTAGTGAAAATAGTGTGAAAAGATATACGTGCTATTTCATTGATAGAAATAGACACTTTGATAAGGGTGTTAAGACATTAATGATAGGACTTCTGTTTTTGTTTTATAAGCCAAGTTCGATTAAGATTTGTCATTTTAATTATTAAAATAATAAAATTTATATTATATTAATATATTTATAATTAATATTAAAATATATTATTTATTATAATATTTTAAATAAACTTTGGTTGAATTATACTCAAATTTTCATATTTACGTTCAATTCAAAAAGATCATATTAATAAATTTAAATAGATAACTCCGCCTTTAAACATGTTCACAAGAGAGCTTCAAAATGTTAGAACAACCATGGTAACCTTTTATCATCTAAATAAATACCCTAACAGTCCATAGGGACATTTTAAATTAAGTTAAGGTATTATATATTGCATAATGTGAATTTAAGTTGACTTAACTACATCACATTCGAACTGCTATAATCTATTAATAATTTTAAATTTGGAATTTGGAATTTGAAATTAATCATATTAAAAGAAATTATTAATTGAGATATGACAAGTGCTTTAACAAAAATCCAAACTTGGTGGTAAACATTTCAACTTTGTTTTAAGCTGTGATTTTGACAGAAAAGTATAGATTTTTATTTAACTGCAGTACTGTTTTTTTTTTTTTAACCCTTCCACTCTATCTTCCCAAACATCATGTTTCCAGGCGCTGTTTACAAGATGTCCGACAACGATTTTCAACGGCTAGGATTCACCCGATTATCTCCGACACATGTCGTCTCGCACTGGGCAACTTTGTCATTTACCACTTCCTAAAAGCCAAGCCCGCTGATGAGACCAACCAAAGCCAAGCCGATGACCGGTTGCTCCGTGAAAGGAGAAGCCAACAACGTACACGTGTCAGAGACCCAGCTGTCGGATCTTATCCTAGCAAGCAAAAAATCGTACCACTATTACACCTATATATATATATATAAAGTTATCAAGCTGTTTTATTATAAACTTAGGTAAAATTTAATAAAAAAAAGTCTTTTTTTTTCTTTTTGCTAAAAAAGAAACTGAATAAATTTGAAATTTGATTTGAAGTCCGCTCTTGCAGCTGGAGCGCACTCTACAGCCCGCTTCCAGGTTTTAGGATTCAAAGTGTGGGGCCCTTATCCGATTCCCACATGTTCCCTCTCTTTTGTTTTTTTGGTTTTTCGTACTCATTTTTGGTATTATAAGTTTAAAATATAATCTTTTATTATTTTTTTCATTCATTTGCCAATCGTTTAAAAGGGCTTTGCTTCAGAGACAAACTTTTGCATTTCCCCTTTCAAATTTCAAACTTACCCAGCCATGTTTTAATTAAAATTTAGTAGAGCAGCAAAGTTCCAAATAAAAATAAAATACCGAATCCTTAGGGTCTGACAAAGTCGTTTATTGCATTTTGGATGTTCCCCCAAAGCACAATCAGGGCAAAGCGTGGTGGTTTCCATGAACTTCACTAATTCTTTACCCTTTTGTCTCTTGTGACAAGTTTTTTTCCCTCCTAAATTGATTCCAACATGTACTAGGAGAAGGCAAAAAGCCCGCCAAAGCCAAATGACAGGGAGCTAAAAAAATGGAAAACGGATGCAACAGCCTTACACCCAAACCCCAAAATCCAACTGTCCCCACTTTCACATCCTTTCTTGCAATTGAGGAGAAACCACCCACTCGTTTTGAATCAAAACCCAGGAGTAGACTCTCAAACTGAAGATCTTGGTTGCTGGACATTCTTCACCAAATTCATCATAGCTAATTGCAGAAGCAAGGCAAGTTCAGATCATACAATGTTTAGCGTACATAACAATACAAACAGTCAAGCGAGAAGAGGTAATTATAATGATAATGATCCCACATTGATCAAGAAACCCATATTAATTCATCCAGTGAACCACTAACTAAATGAGGAGGCAAGATGAAAGAGATCACACTTGTGATGAGAATGATTTTCTCTCATCTACGATAACCACTGCCATCACCGGACAAGGAGCGCTCTCTGCGCCTCCTGTATGAGTCATAATCATCTCTTTTCCTACCATGGGGAGAACGAGAGCGTGATCTCCCTTGCCTGCCCCTTGAATGATAATCTCTATCATATCGTCGAGGTGAGTAGCTACGAGACCGTCTGCGACCTTGTCCTGTGTTGATTTGGCAAGATGATCAATATATAAGAACTTTAACAAGCAGAAAAGTTAACAAAAGTTCAAATGCCCTACCTCGTCTAGAATTAACAAAGTTCTATAAAGGCAAAAACAACAAGAACTTTAACAAGCTCAAACTTTCAAGGGAACATAACTTGAAAAACATCATAAAGAAACTTCCAGAAAAACGCGATGGCAAGAGTGGTTCTAGTATCTACCTCTTCTGTCTCTCAAACCATGATACCTCCCAGGAGTTGGTGTTCTTCCTCGGGACCTTTTTGCCTGCATTATTAGCGCAAAAGCAAGTTAATATCGCACATAAAGCAAGCCAGTGATTTACTCCAAATTGATATTGTCACCGCAAATGCAAAATCTGAGACTAACTTTTGTATTAAAAGAATATCCTGGAAGTTGCCCACATAGATGATATAGACATGCAAGGGGTCTACACAACCAACAAAAGTTTTTTTAAAGTACGATAAGATATTCATGTGAGCCTTGGGCTGTTATGGCAAGCATTTCAACTGTGGGCTGACTGATCTTTAAAACCAACCTTTATTGTAATGAATAAGATAAGATATTCACCTTTACAGAACAAGCACGATAAGACCAAAAAATTGATGTAACGTGTATGTCTTGAGGGTATTTCAAAAATGACACAGAAATAATAAACAGCCTCTCCAGATACTGTTACTGATGAAGAAAAGGAAAAAAGGGCATACAACCCTCAGCAAAATAGTCGAGTTTGAATCGATGAGTTTGGAATGTCGATGCGGAACTCATGTCTGAGGGGGTACAGGTTGAACTGTTAAGAGCTTAGATTGTGAATTCGATGAAGCTACACATACAAGACCTGCTGCCAAAGTTTATCAGGCAACACATCCGAAGAAAGCAGAATTTTAGATAAAATTCTACATAAATGATTTAGCCTCACTACAAACCAACTATTAGATCCTTAGTATAAACTAATACCTTTTCCACAGTGATCAATCGACCTTCAAGCACGGATCGATTCAAATACTTGATGCAGCGGTCTGCACCCTCAACAGTTTCCATGGTCACAAAGGCAAATCCACGAGATTCTCTGGTGCGAGGATCTGTAACCAGATGGCACTCCACAACCTGAAACAAGAACTCAGGTTATATAACTCCAGAGACAGATTATCACAACAGCCTATACCCACTCACAGGGGTCCTAAGGTGATTCTTGTTGCAACCTTTTACACATTTCTGTTACATGTAGATTTTATAAAGGCAAGGAAACCACTTACACCCTTAACTTAAACAAGGTAAAGCAACACAAAGAAAAACTAAAATATAGATTCAAATTTCATGCTTTAAAAACAGCCAAAGCAGCAGCTGTACCTATGGCCAGTAGCCATATGCAAGCTCAATAACATACAAGCACCTAATCAACTTCAGCCACCTTCACTGCAACTAGAGCATACAAATGTGACATCCTTTTCATGTTTATTTCTCTTTCAGTAAATCATATTGCAAGTTGAAGCACAACCCCAAAATTACCTCCACATAGAGAGGCATAGAAAAAAATAGGAGCACTTGAAAGAACAAATAATGCTGTCTTAATAAACAATGATTCCATACCTTTCCTTCACCGCCAAAATACTTCTCAAGATCGGCAGTAGTAACCCTAGTGGATAAGCCAGTCACATACAAGTTATTCCCTGGATTGGACGCATCCTGAGATTTGCTCCTGGGGCAATAAAAACTAAATTAACACAAAATTTAACTTCTAATAATAATAATAATCAGCTAAAACAAGACACCATTATGGTATAGGAACCACTATATTAAGATAAACATATAAAAGATAAATAACTAAGGTTGTTTACCTAGACCTGGAGCGACTCCTTCGGGACCTTGACAATGACCTTGATCGGCGTCCTCTTGCCGGTGAAACTGACCTGAAAGTATCAGTTTGAAAGAAAATTTAATTCACTTACATTGAAAGAATTGATCTTTTAGCTTAGGAACGGAGTTTATATGGAGGGAGAAAAAGCTCACCTTGTTTCCCTTGAATAAGACATCTGCCAACACAGAAAATTTTTTTTCAAATTTTGAACATTAAATTATGCACTTTTGTCTAACGCAAAACTTTTGCAAATTCCTATTCCTTTTTCTTTTCATTAATTTCTTCACTATCAGACATTTTCTCAGCAACCAAACATAACAATTTCAGCCTTTTAAGTTATAACTATAAAACAATTCGTGATTTCCATCATATATTAAATTAAATCCATAAGTTTTGCTGATTGAGTCTTTATATAGGAACAAAATGAAAAAAAAAATGAAAATTGTAACTCAGATCCACGGCCATAAAAGACACTAAATATCTTTGAAAATACGGTACATTTTTTTATGCTAATTGCAAACTCACCAAATTGGAGAGGTTCTAAACAGTCAAAACCACAAAAAAAATTTCAAAAACAAGGAATCGGTGTAAAAATTGAAGATTTACCTTCTGCTTAGAGAATTGACCGAGTCCACTCAAATGCCCTAACTCGGCAATAGCGGGTCTCTGCTAAGACAATCGAATCAATCAATGGCTAAAAAACACCTGAAAGCGCGAGCATTAACGATTAAACAGTGGCACGTGCAGTTCACGTGTTAAATGCCGGACGGGTTGGGCTTGTTTCTGGGCTTGAATTGGTCCCACGATTATCCAAAAATTGTTGAAAAAAATGAAAATATGTATTTATTTTTTTATGTATAGCAATCAAGGTTACTGGAAAATTTTTATTTCATAAAAAGCTTCATTTCCTTAATCACTCTTTGTTCATTAAATTAATTTATTCTTAGCCTGAAATTCAATATATCATTTATTTAATTATTAAAAAATTTTATTGATAAATATGTCAAGATATTTCGTAATAAAAACTTTAAACAATTGTTAATACAGTAATAGTCTGTTCCATTGAATTAATATACATCCATGGTTGAAAGCATCTTTGAATTTCCAATTGTCTGCAACTACTCACATAACTTAATCTTACAAGATTTAATTGTGTTTCCACATTCAGATTTTCAGCAATTTTTTTTTTGTTTGTTCTCCTTTTTGCATTTCACCGTGATGCATTCAGGCGAGCAAGTTCACATGCTGCATAATGTCCATCCGCTGCTACTTGACTTTGACTGTCTTGACCTCCAATGGTTTCTTCGGAACAAAGGAAGAGGAAGGCAGATATGTATATAGCCCCGTGCCATGGACTGACAAGAAGGCAGATTTCGAAGAAGGTTAGTTGGTGAAACTGAAAGCAATAAAAAGAAAAGTGAGAAGATTTGGCAACTGGCAAGGGGTTTCTAGTTTAAAAGGATGAGCTTTTTACCTGTGCCAGAACCAATAAGTTTCACTGGTTTGCAATTTCCAGCTTATTGCAGCGACAAGGACACCCAGAGATAGTATTGACAGAGCCATTTTGTAAGATTAACAACCTGTTCCTTCATGTTTTGCTGCCTGCAAAAAAGGGTTAGGCCTTGAGCTACAATGTTTGTACGCAAAGGGAAGTGTTTAAGATTATATCTGGCTTTTAATGCCATTTCAATTTCAAAAAGAAGAAGGAAACATGTTTTTTATGACAGGCAAAATTGTATTGAGCATTGTCTCATAAAGGAGACTTCGAACAGCAGAGCCACTTAAGGCTTAAAGCTACAAAAGGTCCTCTAGACGAGGCTTGGCAAAAGATCAGAAGTACATGATGTGCCAATAGAACAGAAATGATAAATCAACCAACACAAAAACCCCACGAATAATCCATCAAAAGGTTTGCTTAACATGACAGTCAATCCTATAATCATTTACAAGAGATCCTCAGGAGGTTCAAAATTTTCATCCCTTTGGTGAACAAAGTAGGCATTGAAATTAGCATCCCTTAAGACTCCAGCTTTGGCCAGACCGTCAGCTAGTGAGTTCATTTCCCTGCTGATGTGGCCGAAAGTAACCTTTTTGATGGTTTCAAAGAGAGCTTCAATAGCGTTGGAGGTGAGTTTCACACACCATGGAACCTTGCTGTGATCTTTTACCCAGAGGATGGCATTGGAAGAATCGCTTTCAACTTCCAAATTGTGAGTGGCAGCCCATGAGGAAGCAAGGAAAAATCTAATTCCTTGGAGGATAGCTTGAAGCTCTGCAAAGTTAGAATCTTCGATGGCAATTGAGTGGGAGAAGGCACCTCTAATGACACCTTTGTGGTCTCTTAAAGCTCCCCCAATGCCTGCAGGCCAGGGTTTCCCTCAAAAGGAAACATGTTATTGGGTCTTCGAATTACAGAACTCGCCTCTTGGATATGTTCTGGCAATCCTGTTGAGAACTTGAAAGTGACATATGCTTGGTATAAAATTCTTGCAGACATCCAACAAGAAGGGCTAGAAATGCTGCTGCCACTACCAGAACAATATTTGTGGCTCTGCAGAGTTGTAGCAGGATTAGAAATCATATAATGAGAGCTGAATGGACTTGCATTAAATTTCATACTTCCCAGTTATGATCTTTCCATACCTGGTTGGATCAGTTGCAGCTAGGAGGGCAGCAGCTATTGCTACAATTGTATGAACTGTTCTTTTTGCTGCTTCACTGATAATAACAAGATATACGAAAACACTCACCACAGCCATGAAAGAGAGCCAAAAGTCCATGAACTGAAACCAAGTAGCAACCTGTAAATCTCTCATCAACTTCGAATTATAATTGGATCATAATCGCAATGATGCATTCAAAGTACATTCCAGTATTAAGATGGAAAATACAAAATAAATTATGCTTAGAACCTAGCAATGAACATAAATAAAATTACAAAGCCCCTGAAATGTACATTTGGCTCATGCACTCATTTTTTTCAATATAAAGTAGCAGAGATTTTAAAGATGATTTATGTACCTGTAGCACACTAAAAGTAGAGCACACCACCAACCTACATCACATGCATGATAAAATGGCACTTGAAATTCCACTGGCCATAAAAACAACCGATTCTGCACATGCCTCTATGAAGGAACGAAGGGTAGTTCCAGATTTTTTTAAACAGGATTAGTATTTCTACAATTTGAATGGTGTATGAAGGAACAAAGGGTATGGTCCAGATTCTGTTAAACAGGATTAGTGCTTCTACAAATTGAGAGGCTGATTAAAGCTGTAGGTCGGTAAGTTTGGCAATGGTTTTTAAATTACAGTTTTCCTTTGAGTTAAAGGAAGCTGACCGTTTGCCAAAGGGCCCAAAATGCAGGAAGCAGGGCTGCAGCATTAGATAAAATAAGAGAAATCGAGTGCCATCTCTGCCCTATAAACCAGGCATATATATGTAAAAATCAAAATATGCTTTTACTAGGAACTCCTTACCATCTTTGACTGAGTTCTAATAGGTCCAAGGCATTATATGATCTCCAGCAGGATATGTAACACAAGTTTTAAGGATTCAAATGCAAGAAAGAAAAGTTTACACTATGATTATATCAGTTTTACTCAACCAGGCTTACATCTGTGTTTATCACAATGGATGTGGAGGAGTAAAAGGGCGGTAGCTTAATTGATACAAATGAAGAATAAATCAGTAATATGCTCCATGACTTGACAAATTGCATGGTAAGGAACAACAAACATATAGCATCCTAAACTAGTTGTGGTCATAAACATCCTAAATCTTGTATTCCTATTTGTTTGATCATCATGTTTTTCTGATATTTTGACAATATTTGATGTTAAACGAATCCAATACCGGCGGATGAGCAAGCTGAACCAGCCGATATGGAGACAGGTAACTCTGTTTACTTAATGTTAATTACAACCTTACTGCAGCCTGCAGTTATTACTTAAGTCATGGAAATATTTAACTATTAGCACATTTACTGCAACATCATTACTACAATCTTGAAATAAATAGCTACCCAAGCCCTTCCCCATAAGATGAGTAATTAGCCAATTTAAGTAAGCTTTCAGTAATGCGAGATTTTTTATAACCCATTATTCCCAATCTCCAGTAAAAATTAATGACTTGCAGTTCGATTCCTGAAATTAGCTCAAAATTAGAAAAACTAAGAACCCTTTTTCTTTGTGCCATTTTAGATGACTAATCAAAGGTTAAACATATATTTATCCAGTAAATAACAAAAAAAGGTTAAAAAAATAAAAAAAATAAAGTAAAAAAAATGAATGGAGGAAGCTGAAATAGTGTCCATCAAAACATATCAGAGAGAAGCACCTCTTATGTAACGCCAGTCATAAGGAGGGAGAGTTGTGGGAGACACATTGAAGCTTGCAAATGTGAAGACATTACTTACTACATAATAACTAAAAGAAGAAGAAGAAGCAAGAACCAGGAGCCAAGAAAAGAAGATGAAAACACATTTAAAATATAGGAAACCCATAACTGAACTTCTCTTTGCAAGTGGGTTTTTGACAGAGCCAAAGTTTATGTTTAATACTAATAATGTCCATAAAAAATATTCCATTTTAGGGTAACACAAACAAAATCAGCGCAATTATGGAGGGTAAAGATTCTGCAAACTTGCAAGGAAATTGGAAATGTAATCATCGCCATTACGACCATTGGCTGTATACTCACCAATTTTATTATTCTCACCACCAATATGACTGAATGCAATGAATTGGGTGTGTGAGAATCAAGTTCGTAAAATGACAATAATTATGTAATCTTGACATTATTCACAACCACATAGTATCACTGTATTTACAATTACTAAGTGTGAAAAGAAAAGGAAAACTAGGAAAAAATAATAATAAACAAGGACATAAACAAAAAAAAAAATGAAGAAGAGAGAAAAGGAAAAAAGAAAAAAAAGAGAAATGAACAAAAAAAACAAAAAACAAAAATTAAAAAAAAAAAGGAAAAAGGAGAGGTGAAGTGGATGGGCATGAAGATGAGAATTCAATCTTACTTTTATCTTCAAGCCATTGTGTTTTTATGCTCTTTGTTTCATTTTGATGCTACGCAGCTGTGTGTGCTTTGAATGGTTCACCAATGCAGGGCTATGCCCCTTCATGCAATGAGGTCTTTCTGCTGGTGTCTTGCGGTTTTGTTTTGGACGATGTACCATGTGTTTGTGGTGTTTTCGATTCTGGTTGCTGGATTTCGAAAAAGCTTCATGCGTCTGTTCTTTCTTCATGTTCGAGAACCTTTTATGTGGGAGCCATAGCACATCAAAGTTGCCCAGAGGCTTCCAGGATGTCTGAATAGTGCTGAAGGTGCTTATTCTCTTGTGAGTTGGTATGTGCAAAGGTTTGTGAATTGAATAACTGACGAAGGAATTTCAAGTCTGATTCATGACTTCTTTGGTTCGCTCGTTCTACTGCTTGGCTTTCCACTGGAAGGGAGATTTTTGCTTCTGTTTCATGCTCCTGAAATTGCTTAGGGAGCGTTTTGTTTTGCGGTTTCTCTTGTTGCCGGTTGAAGTGTTCCGTGGTGTTTCTTAGGGAGCCACGACATTTCAATGATCATCAGAGGCTCCAGGTAGGTTGATATGTGCCGAAGGTGCTTGTTCCATTATGAGTTGGTTTGCGTTATGGTTTGAGATCTGATCAACAAATGAAGGATGTTTTATGTTCCAGTTTCTGACTCTTTGGTTTGCTCGTTCTACTGCTAGACTTCTAATCGGATGGGAGAGTTTGCTTCAGCCTTTTGCTCCTGAACTTGTTTTTCTTAATACTTGTTTTCAGGAGATCCTCTTATGTTCTGTCCTAAAACAGGGTATTGTCGAGAGATCTGATTCTCATAGGCTTTTTCGTTATATTCCCTTGTAGGATTCTTGGTTTTTGGTTGACACTGTTAGGACCCTTTCCTGACTTTGCTTGCTGACTTTGTCTGGCACGCGGTGTAACTTTTGAAAATGTACAATTAAATACCCGCACCAGGTGCTCTATGCCATGAAAGTCTTCTGCGAATTGGGCTAAAGACTTGTCGCGGCATCACCGGTGACGGAGGAATAAAACTCGCTTTTCAAAAAAAAAGTGTGAAGTATACAAGCCAGCAGCAGACATGCAGGGGTTGTTTTCGTTTTCTTTCTCCCTGTCCTTTTGTCACCAAGAGAGAAGGGCAAAAGAGGGAGATTAACAAGAATATGAATCCATAACCTGGGTTGCTGAAATGGATTTTACATACACTGACAAACTTTATATTTCAAAATAACAAAGAGGAAAGAATCACGTCTTGAGGAGAGTCTCAATGGCTTCAAAAAAAGGTGGTGGCATCTCAGGATCTCGGGTCTTGATTGCGCAGTTGACACCAGGGTTTCCAATTACCATCGAAAGTTCAATCAAGAAGGGTGTACCTCGAGGGATCTTGGCAGAGAAGTAGATTACTTCCTGGTTGGCATGTTTGCGCTTCGCTGTAAAGAATGATTTGGATGTATGTTCAGTTGAAAATTCAAAGAAAAAGAAATGGATGCATCAGCTGCTTATACAAAGCCAGAAGTACACCAGCATGACAGAAACAGTTGCTGAGATGTTCACTTTTAAGCTTCCAGCTGCTTGTGACTTTAAAATGTTTTTCCTTTTATGTATCAAAATTCAGTTTGTCATAATCCAAGCAGGAAAGACCTTCGGGCTGAGGGTAAAAACAAGTACAAATTGCATACATGATCCGATTTTTTTTTTATTTTAGATTGTTAATGATCAGTAACTGAGTTGTTAAAGAAAACAGCAGTTAATGGACATCTTTCGATATTACCAATCGTGAAATCCAGGAATCTGTCAATTTCCATCCTTTGGTGCCTGGGTTGGTGACGTCTGATGGTATAGCAGCAATAATGCCTTTGCAAATAACATTGTTTCCTAACAGTTCTGCTTCGTGGTGTAAGTAGAGTCATGTTCTTTAACTCTTGGACTTGGGCTTACTATGCAAATCAGGTAATACAGAAAACTCTTGTTAGAAGTTTAGCATAGGCCAGCATACAAGTCGTAAAATTGAAACTTGTGAAAATTTTTCATTGTTAAGAGATTTGTTTTGAATAATTATCTTTTATTATTCAAGGAAATACGTTAATTAATCCAATATTGAATTCTTGATTCAAAAGCATGTATGAGTGACACTTTATCCTTTGAATTATGGAGTTGTGTTTTTGTTTGTTTGAGTGTCGAGATTTTTTATTTTGAGTTTTTTAAGTTGACTTTTTTTTAAAAAAAAATTGGATTAGGTTATAGTTAGGTCGATTTGTCTTTTTTTTATATATATATTCCTTTATTTAAATCTTTGTTAACCATTTATAATTTTATATTACATTTCACTTTCTTAATATATTTCTCTTTAAAAATATATTTAAAATTTAAATAACGTTTTTTGCTCATAAATTAAAAATATCAATTTTTTAAAGAAAATTATATTAACATTACCAACAATATCAGTTCAACTTTTTTCCTTTTTTTTTAGAATCATAAAGAGAATTATAATAATCTCACTTTTTTGTGTCTGCATATATAATTTTATTACAAAACTTTTATTAATATAATAATCTTATTACGAAAACTTAATTTTAAAAAAATTATTTTATTTGTTAAGGATATTTTTGACATTTTTAGAAAATATTTATATAAAAAATCTAAGTCTCATCCACGATAATAAAATTAAGTTTTAATAATATTTTTTTACGTGATATATTTTTTTATATTGTAAAATCTAAAAAATGTAGTTATTTAAATTTTTAATTTTAATTTTTTTTATATTTAATAGTAATATAAAAAAATACAGTCTTTATTAATAGATGTAATTTTTATAATTATATTTTTTCATAATGTATTTAAAAAGTTATATAACGAAATTATATTTAAAAAATATTTAAAAAATATTATTAAAAATATTTTTAATAAAACACTTTAAAAATGTGTGAAATTTGTTGCAGTGATAGTCAATCATGTTGGGCTGTTTCTGCCAAAGTTGTCGGAAGGGCTGTGTCCAGTGGAAAGTCGCAACAAAGATTGAAGGGGAAGAAACTTGTTTAAAATTATAATAAAGTATTTGAAGTCATTGGATTTTTGGGAGAAGACAAAAGGCTTCCAAATGATTTCTGAGTTCCAAACGGAACCATCTCTTTCAAATGCACTAGGTGGGGTGTGAGGTTCGACGTACGAGCTCTGAAACTATTTCTGTCAAGTCACGTTTCCTTGAACGAGAGCAATGACTTTTGTGAGTTAAACGTGTGTTCGTATTTCTGACATTGGCAATTGACAAGAAAGCATTCATTACTTAGAATTGAAATTTATGGTAGATTTTGGAGGGGAGAAAGGCTAGAAAATTAAGAAGAAGAAGAAGAAAAAAAAAAAAAAGGCAGAAAGGGCATTTTACAGCTAGAAAAGTTTAAATAGTTTTAAAAATTATCTTAACAATGTATATTAGTTTAATTAAAATTAAACTATTATAATTAAACTATAATTTAAGATTATACTAACAATCGTATCAATCTTATCAAATTAACATCAAATCAGAAATAATTCTCATCAATCCAGTATAATTGAGAGTGACTTAGCTAGATAGGGTGTCAAAGTTGATTGTCAGAAATGCCCTTTGACCACGATTTATGTAATCTATAAGATTTATGATTTGAACGAAATTTTTCTTTTTTCTTTTCTCATGGAGTGGTATATATATGTTGTAGAGATTATCACATCTCAAGTGATTCACCAACTCAATATCTTGTATTAGAAAATTGAAGCTTCCATCATGTCTTCTTTTCTCCTTGCTTCGGCTCCCAGTTGCAATTTCATCCCAAAAACATCAAATCATAGAAGATCTACCAATTACCATTCTTCGATTTGGAAAGATAGTTATATTCAGTCACTCGAGAGTGAATATCTGGTATGTGTATATGTTTGCATATATATACATTATATGATGTTTTATTGTAATACGTAATTAAAATATCAATATAATTGTGAAAATTAAAATTTGTGCATGCCACCGAGCTAACAGAACTGTTTTGCCATATAGGAGAAATCATGTTATGAACATGCAAACAAATTAGTAGGAGAAGTGAGAATGATGATTGATAAAGTGATAAGTCCTTTGGAGCAACTTGAGCTAGTCGATAGCTTGCAAAGACTTGGATTATCTTATCACTTTGAAAATGAAACGAAGACAATTTTGGATGGTATAAGTGCTTATCACACCAATGTTGCATGGAAGAAAGATAGCTTATATGCTACAGCAATTGAATTTAGGCTCCTAAGGCAGCACGGCTATAAAGTAACTCAAGGTAAAAAAAAACATGGCAATTTTGTCTAGAATAAAAATTCTTTAAAATTAAAATGTTGTGTTACATGCAGAGGTTTTCTCTAGTTTCACGGACGAGATGGGAAACTTTAAGGCAAGTCTTTGCGAGGATTGCCAAGGGCTGCTTAACTTGTATGAAGCTTCATACCATTTGGTAGAGGGTGAAAGCATGTTGGAGAAGGCAAGAGATTTCGCAGCTAAACATCTCAAGGAATATCTGAAGCAGAACAAAGATCCATACCTTTCCTTACTTGTGGAGCATGCTTTGGAACTTCCGCTACATAGGAGGATGCCAAGGTTCGAAGCCAGGTTTTTCATAGATGTGTATGAGAGACGAGAAGACAGAAATGCCATTCTTTTGGAGCTTGCTAAGTTGGACTTCAATATAGTGCAAGCTGTGCACCGGGATGATCTAAAATATGCTTCAAAGTAAGTGCACGAATGATTAAATCCCTTAATCTATTCTATTCATAGTAGGGATAGTTTATTATTAATTTTACCGATCATGGCTTCTGCTTTTTATATACTTGCGCAGGTGGTGGACCGATTTAGATATAGGGAAAAAGCTGACCTTTGCCAGAGATAGGTTGATGGAGAACTTTGTAATCGCTGTGGGCGAAGCATCTGATCCTCAGTTCGGGCATTTTAGAAGAACCCAGACAAAGATTAATACATTCATAACGACTATAGACGATGTTTATGATGTGTATGGTACATTGGATGAGTTAGAGCTCTTCACTGAAGCTATTGAGAGGTTGGTACTGGACTTTGATTTATTATTATTGGCACTATATATGGCAAAATGTTGGTTTAATGTATACGTAATTTCAGATGGGATACCAATGCAATGGAACTGCTTCCAGAATATATGCAGATATGTTTCCTTGCTTTTTACAATTTCACAAACGAAATAGCTTTTGACGTCCTTAAGGATAAAGGATTTAATACCATTCCTTTCCTGAAGAAAGCGGTACTAAGCACCTCTTATCATCCTAGTTTTGTTCCATTATTTGCTTTCATTTCTTTTACTGCACAGATTTCGATTAATTATGTCATGGTTTCATCATAAATGTTGTTCATCAGTGGGCAGACTTGTGTAAATCATATTTATTGGAGGCAAAGT
The DNA here is from genome assembly GCF_002168275.2 of Theobroma umbraticum. Taxonomy (NCBI): domain Eukaryota; kingdom Viridiplantae; phylum Streptophyta; class Magnoliopsida; order Malvales; family Malvaceae; genus Theobroma; species Theobroma umbraticum. Next base: position 1,826,164 of record NW_018397254.1, on the reverse strand, counting down.
GGTATTACAGTGGATATACACCCACCCTGCAGGAGTACATTGACAATGCATTGATTTCTATTGCGCTTCATGTGGTACTGTCACATGCTTATGTGTTAACAAATTTGAAGACAGAGGAAAGCTTAGAATCCTTCAAAGAATACTCCAACATAATCTACTATTCTTCTATGATTTGCCGACTTGTTAATGATCTTGAAACATCATCGGTATGTAATTTACTCGTTTCTCATTTCATAATCAAGATTTATGATATTGTCATTTAAGGATATTAAGTTTATTGTTTGGTTTCTTGATGGATCTGTTTGGATTAGAATGAGATAAAAAGAGGAGATGTTCCAAAATCAATCCAATGTTACATGCATGAAACTGGGGCTTCTGAAGAAGAAGCTCGTCAGCACATATGGAAGTTGATTGATGCAACATGGCGAAGGATGAACGAAGAGCGAATTGCTCACTCTCCTTTTCCTCGACCATTTATTCAAATTGCTGTGAACCTCGCAAGGACGGCTCAATTCATGTACCAGCACCATGATGGCTATGGGGTTGAAGATGGTGAGACCAAGGAACGTGTCTTATCACTGTTCATTAATCCAATTCCATTGAAGTGAAGATAAAAAAATATAGAATTTAGAAGGTGATATTAGCATTTTTTATTAAAAAAATAATTTTTTTTATTTTTAAAATATAACTATAATCTTAAATGAGTCATTATATTTTGATTTGTACTCAAATGAATCTTTAATTTTAACTAAAGATTAACCATGCTCGAACCTAATACCAATTAATATTTTCTCTTCATGTGGCTTGAAGATATGGCATCATAACAGGTGACATGTTATTTTCTCTTTAACTAAAATTTAAGGGATTCATTTAGATACAATAGATAGTAATAGACTTAATTAAAAAAATAACTATAGTTCATAGACATCTTTTAACAGTTTAAGCCAAAATTAAAATTAATATATCAATTCTTTACTAACCATTAATCCCAAATCTCCGGTAAAAATTAAAAAATATATATATTAACGGCTTGCAGTTCAATTCTTCATATAAGTTCAAAATTTTAAAAAGAAAAGAAAAAAAAAACCCTCAATGAGTACGCTCCAGAGCAAAAACACCTAAAGAAAAGTCCCTTCTTACACTTCTACAAACCCTTTTTCTTTGCGCCATTTTCGATGAATAATCAAAGGTTAAACATATATTTACTTATTATTCTTACCACCCACATGACTAAATGTAATGAATGGATGAGTGAGAATCTAGTTCTTTAAAAAGCAATAGTTAGTAATAAAGTAATCGTGACATGCCACAAAATTATTACAATAAGTGTTCATTTGCATTCACTAATATTATTTGATTACTCAAACTCGTTTACCTTGTTTGATAATAACAATAATAATAATAATAACAATAAACCATTAACGATGTAAAAGCAAGGATCAAAAAAGTGGCAAAGAATGGTTTCAATGCCCTCTTACCAATTCCACAGTTAATAATAAGTTCAAGTCTTTTTTTTAAAAGAAAACAAGGAAATGAAGATTGAACAATTAATTGTACAAATGGTTTGAGCCGTCAAAGAGTCAAATCATGTAATTATCACACTAAGCGAAAAAAAAAAACAAAAAGGAAAACACTTAAAATAAATAGACAGGCAACCAAAAAGAAAAGAAGAAAAAACTAAAATGTGAAGAATACAAGCAGTAGACATAGATAGGCATGGATTGTTTTCTTTCTCTGTCTTCCCTGTCGTTTTTTGTAACTAAGAGAGAAAGGGCAAAAGAGGGAGATTCACAAGAATATTATGTATCCATAAGCTTGGGTTGCTGAGATGAATTTTACATACACAGACAAAATTTATATTTCAAAATGACAAAGACAAAAGAATCAAGCCTTCAGGAGAGTCTCAATGGCTTCAAAAAATAGTGGTGCCATCTCGGGATTTGGAGTCTTGATTGCGCACTTGACACCAGGGTTTCCAATTACTGTTGTAAGTTCAATCAAGAAAGGTATACCTCGAGGGATCTTGGCAGAGAAGTAGAATACATCCTGGTTGGCATGTTTACGCTTCGCTATAAAGAACATGTTTGTTGCAGCTAGTTGGTCTAGGGTTGCTTCAGCACTGCTCACCATAATGCCTGGAAATTCCTTTAGGACCTCGTTTGAATCGGGTAGTGACCTCCATGTCTGCAATGGGAAGAAATCATTAAATTTTAATTGCTACAATCAATGTCATCAAAAAACTGGAAAAAAGAACCTCTTTCAAGTGCCACAAATATGACAGATGGTCAGCCATGCTCCAAAAGGTGCTGGAGAAAGACATTTCAGCAGTGATAATCTTTCATGCTGTAGGGCTTTGACAACTTTGTACCCAAAGAAACCAAAAGAATATGGAACAAAGTCCTTACCTCTAGAAAACTAGTTCGCTCCATTCTCCCATCATCAGTAAAGAACACATGCAACAAGATTTTATCATTGAAGTACCAGACTGGCTGCTGATTATTTTTCACAGCAACCTGCAGAAGAGAGCTAGGAGGACCAGCAGACATATTCTGGAACAATACCATAGGCAGCAATGTCCTTGTTGATGCTCCCGGTGCCAATGGGGGAACCTAATAGACAGTATCAATTACACCCCAATAATGTAATAACAAACTAACAAAAGACCACACAAGTCATAATTACCTGAAGAGGTCCAGCAGCTGCCAGACCAAATGAATTCTTGTTAAACTGAATCATGAATCCATCAAGTGTGATCTGTGAGTTATTCTCGAACAGTAAACTGTAAAATATTTGACCATCCTGTCCAGCTAATTGTGCACTGATTTGCAAACCCTGTCCAGTTGATGCTGGTAGTAAAATAGGTAAAGGCGGGCTGCACCAAGGTCAAAAAATACAGTAAGTGCAACATATAGGCATGTATGTATATATAAGCTACATGCATAACTCTAATAACAAAAGAATTCTGCAAAAAAATTAGAAACTTAGTTTAGTTCTAAAAACTTAAATATTTCAAACAAATATTTATCTCATTCATAGCAAAATATTCTGGTAGCTAAAATGAAACTTTCAACTAAAAAACCTAACAACAATTCATGTATTCCTCCACACTTACCCAGAAGATGTGGCAGGCTCATCAGCAGGGACAATTGCATTATTATCAAGGCCAATCAGATCACCTAACAAATCAGGCACCGGAGCCGCAGGTGCAGGAGCAGCTGGGGCTGGAGCTGGCTGCCTAGCTGCACCATATGGGACACTACTTGAACTAGTTGGCGGTGATGCACCACCATCAGCAGCATTAGCAGGTGATTCAGCATAACCTGTTTCATTTCCATCAGGGTAGTCATCATCTTCAGTTCTCTGAGTTGCAGTTTTCACACGGGTTACAAAAGTGTCTGGAGGTTTGTGGTACACAGAAGACAGCGTAGCAATATTGGCAAGAAGCTCATCAAGAAGAGATGGATCCAGTTGGTTCGAATCATCACTGATCACGGGTTTCTCAGCTAACACAACATCCTTAGCTGCCTGAGAAGAAAAATAGAAAGGCTCAACAACGCAAAACTTACCATATATGGTCATAGATGTACCTCCAAATGAGACATTCATGTCAGAAATGACACCTGTGTTCAAAAATGGCTATCTATTGTAATCCCCTTTACCCTGAAGATTGGGACTGGCAGGATTCACATAGAGGACCACCAGAGAGGAATATAAAAATTCTTATATCTTTTTCACATAGCTAATCATGTAGAGATGACGAAAGGTATTCTGATCCAAGCTTAATCATATAGTATGGCTTACTTAAAAGTAGTCCTCCGAAAGGCAGATGAAGGTGCTTAAAGCAAAATACTTATCTAGCCCTTCCCCATAAAGGTAAGAAAAGGAAATTAGATCTAAAGAGTGTCTCCAGAGTGAAAATTGATTCCTTAGATTTTGGAGATTAAATTCATAGAATAATGAACAGCAATTAATTAGAGTGATATCATACCTCAGGATCAGTTGATAGAAGGCGCCAATAAATGTATGCACGGTCCCGTAAATCAGGATTGTCAGTCTCCACTGTAGCATTATTCAGTACAACCTATAAACAAAACTCACATAATAAGAATTAGCAGGGGCTCAGTGTCTCGAGATAATACACATGTAGCTGAGTACAAGAAGTGAAAGATGTTACTAAAAGTATGGCAACCACAATGATGATAACTCTAATGATAATAATTGAGCAATTTTCATTTCAAACAACTAGGAACTTGCATTGGCAGAAGGGATACACAAGCTGTAAAAGAACTATAATCTTTCCCCTGAAAAATCAATCTCTATGAGCCAGAACATTGATTGATGTATGGCCAAAAACACCTATACACTTTAATACAAATATCTCCCTCAATATTCAAATATTTCATAAATTACAAAAAAAATCAGCAGTTACCACCACTTGTATAACCAGATAAGGCAAAGGAAGGCATAAACTCAGTATCATTTGCCATCTAATTACATCCTCCTTTTTCAGAAAAAGGTACTTAGTCTTCAGTGGGAAAAGTCTGATACTATGTTTGTTTGTTTTCTATGAAAATGATAGAGCATGCATCCCTCTAGGCCTGTTTTCTTAATAGGTAATTGCATAGAGAAAAATCAGACAAAAAGTTTATGGTTTAAACAATAACATGTAATCAACCAATCGTGATTTACTTGCAAATGCAAACTTGATAAAGCCAGAACAGAAAACTAAATGAAACTATGCATGAATAATGCAAATGCAAGACCTGAATCATCTGCTGTGGGCCTTCAGTTGGCTTCTTGAGAAAAAGTTTAACTGTTGCAGTTAGCAGTTGCAGTTGAACCTGGGGAGGCTCTTCAGGGAAACTCTCCAAGAAGCTTTCAAGGAGCTCATCAGCATTGTCAATTCTTTCCGCATATTCTCCAATTATCCATATCATTGATGCCTTAGCAGAAAGGAGGAAAGAAGACGCCAAATATGAGCCAAGAAAAAATAATTTAACAGTAGTAACAGAAAACATTGTAACTTGTCACACAAAGATACCTTAGCTTCTGGCTCATCTAGAGTGTCCAAGCTCTCACATAGGGTGGCAATGATGGATTCATACCTGTGAAGGTTAGAAGGAAATCATCAGCAGGACTTTCAAGGAGCAAACATAAGGTTACTATTACTATTAAGAAATGTAATGACATGATTTGTGTATTTGAATTATATTGCAACACACAAGTAGAAAAATGGACATACGTGTTAGGGTATCTTCTAAAGATATCTTTGATAACTATTATAGCCTCTTGAACAACATAGTTTACTTTAATCTTGATCAACTCAAGCAGAACACTGATGCACCGTTCGGCTGCTCTCTCTAACTTGATAGCACAGCGACCGATGGCACGAACAGCCTTTCTGACAAAATCTACATCTACTTCTGTGGCATATTCTTTAAACTCCAACAAAACCTACAAAGGTATCCACATTATGACTTTATCTCAACATTAATACATCTTAAATGCAGGAGAAAATGACTATCAATATAAGTCCATCGCACTAAAATTTAGGTACCTGGTCTATGTTTCGGTCAGAAGCAAGCTTTATCATGATTTCTAACTTTTCCATCTTCACATAAATTGGATCATTGTACTTGCAGAAGAACACCTAGCAAGAACAAGTGTTTGATAAGCACATACTCATGCCTACTACACTGATACTGAAGCATCCAAATCAAGCTGTCATGCAAAATAGTGAATGCATGTGTGTGGGCAAGCATGCAAATTTTTTATTCCATATCAATCTACCTTGATTTCATGGGCAAGAATTGTTGGCCGCCTTTGTACTATAAGGTTTATATTCCGCAATGCAACATATTGTATCTCAGGTTCTGCAGAGAGTAAAGTCACAAGAGGAGGAGCCATCTTTTTGCAAAGATTTCGAACAACATCAGTGCTAGTGATAAGTTCCATTTGTTGAAGGATCATCTGGAAGGCAATAAGAAACAGGAGAAGGCACAAAATTATGAAATGTTCATAAGTAGATTGGTAAAAGACAACAATAATGCTGAAGCAAATGAACAAATGGGAAATAAAAGAGACCTTAACAGCTGAAAGTACAACAGCACAATTTGCATGTTGTAGTCGTGGCGTAACTCTCTCCACTATATTTTCTGCTTCACGAGCATCAGCTGCCTTATATCTAGAAAGAGCATCAAGTATAAAAACTTGACCCCACCTGACATGCACCATTACCAAAATGAGATGGGCAATGCACGAGGTTCTCCAACCAAAACTCAACAAAAACAGCCACTAGATTAGTGACTTGCTCAAGCTCTCTTGTTGGAAAATTATATATAAGCAACAAATCCATCTCAAAAACCACTCTAATTACATACAAATTTCTTAGAAGAAATCATAATGTCTAAGAATAAATAATGCCAAAAGTTCAATTGATATCTGCTTTCTTAATCAATTAAAGAGACAGCTCAACCACATTGCAATGCCCTAACTGTAGGTAATCATTTTAAATTATCAAATTAGTGAAAGTGTGGGGAAGGCAATACTTTTCAAACCTCTTAACTTACTCTGTGCATTCATTAAGAGCAGTAAGGAGCTTTGATAGTGTGTGACTGGTGATTTCAAAGATTGGTCTAGTACTATTCTCTTGAATCTCAGCAAGAGCTGCCACAGCATTAGCTACAACCATTGGATTGTTGTCAGATATCAAATCCTTGAGAGATTCCAGAAAACCCCTATCCTCAACTAACTCAGCATTTATGTCATAAAGTTTAGCAACACATATGGCAGCTGTCTTGCGGACATACGGATCATCATCCTGTTAAAATGTTATACATCACAAGAGAAATACATAAATAACTGGAGTGACTTGCATAAAGCAACTTTATGATGTTGGAAACTAAAACTTAGAACAAAATACTATAACAGGAACAAACCTTGAGGCACCTCTGAAGGGGATCACAGAGATATTCCGTGATCTTATCAACACGAATGCACCCCATAGTTCGAACAGCCAAAGCACGAATGAGAGGATTTGGATCCTGTGAATCCTGCACAAATACTCATAAAACAAAAGCTCATTAGAAAACCCTTAACACAAACATGACTCCAGACAGAACATAACATGTTATCCTAACTCCCTTTTATACTTTATATCCTTTGAGGAAGACACGATGACAGTATCTTAGAAGTGCCAACTTTTGAGCCTCTTCTTTTCAATAATAAAGAAATCGTTAGCCACAAATATATATGCAACAAGATTGTAAAAGCCCAATGTGTTCATGTCAGAAGAGACAACTTGTATAAGAAGAGAATGGTAAAAGCACAATACATGTACTTACATCAAAAGAGAAATGCTGTGATAAGCACATTACTAGCACTGTTATATTAACACTAGAATGATATCAAACTTTCTTTTCCCCTAATAATCGAAGAAAATCAACACAAGTGAAGAAGGGAAATAAGCTATAAAGACCAGAACTTAGCTAGTTACTTATCTATATAACCCATTTTCCTTTGCCACTTACATGGATTTGACTACCTAATTAATAATATATCAATGTACTACTGCCTTAGGCAGAAAAGACAACTTTGGTCCTGTACATGAAGCCCAAGTAAAATAAATCCATTTCTCACAAATAGTTCACAATCACTTTCTAACTTTGAGGAATCCTTCACTACATTCCTAAAAGGTTTAAGGTTGAGAATATGCAGCCTGAGCATAAAAATAAGCCAGTATCTTAGTCAACATATATTTTCTGATTTTACAAGTTCATTTCATGGCAATAGCAACATCCATGCAAAATGGGAAAAAAAAAACCACTCTTTCTTTTAAGCCATGGTAAATTGTAAAGATAGAGGGCTTAATAAATTGCATACCTTTACAAATGTGTTTACTGCAAGAATAGCAAGGTCAGGCTGGCTTTTTGCATAATTTATAAGATACAGATAAACAAGCTTTTTCAGCTCCAAATTCTCTGTTTGCATGCAATTCACTACGTCTGTGAACAGCGATGACACATCCTTCCCAACTGTCATTGCAGCAATAACCTTCTTCACAGCATCTTTTCTTTTATCCTTCATAACAAGAAGGCAAGGCATGAATACAATCCCATAAAGCGAGAAATAGAGATGCTAAAATATGCACTCAAATTCCAACGGGCACAGTCTCCAGTTCTCTGACATGCTAGGGACTACAAGGATTTAAACTAGCTTAAACCTAAAACTTCTTCACAATACTCATTTAACAACAGAAAAATCAAGAGAATTGAAAATGTATTACAGTCAAAAAAATCAGTTTTGACACACATATATATAAATCTATCCCAATAAAAGCCAGATAAAAGGCAAACCATAATCCAATACTCGAATCAAGTATCATTAATCCTAATCAAGAAAACTGAGTCTCTCTTTCCATTTCCAGCTATATCCCATAAACCGCAATTGATCCACAGAAAACCTAAACTTAGCTAACTAAAACATAATTCAGCAAATTAACAACTTCAAATAACAAATCGAAGATTAAAACCGATAGATCTAACGGAAAACATGAACTAATCCGCTATAAAGGCATCAAATCGAAACCTAACGAATAACAGCAGATCAAGAAATGAATCGGTAAAAAAGATGTGGATGGATGGATAAGTAGGTACCTTATACTGAGAATTAAGCTCCTCCTTGAGTTCAGGGATTTCTCCCTTCTTCGTCGTCGAGAAGTACTTCGAATCGTGACCGCTCATTTCTTAACCCTCAGAGATCTCTTCTTCTTGTTGTTACTGACTGGGGCCGACGAAGAAGAAAAAAGTAAACTGAAACAATGGCAAACCACTGCCAGAGACAGAGAGAGGGAGGGAGAGAGAGAGAGGAGACCGTATCGATGATTTTTCAAAGACGAGAAATGGAAGCTCATTAAACACTGTAATTTTTTAAAAGCCGGACTGGTTAATGGGCCAATTAATAGGCAGTTAGGTCCAAAGAGGATTTGGACCTTTGTAACGGAACTAGAAAGACCGACATTAGAACCCTGCGCAGCTGTGTATTGAGTTTTTGAGCCCCAAAATAGTCGACAAGCAGTCAGATCCTTTTATTCTTTTTAAAGTAACCGACTAACTATGCAGCCTTTGGGCCATACTGGGCCAAGAAATCCAAGCCCTAATGGACCAACTGAAACAAAAGACCCAATTTAAAACGCTGCGTTTCGGACTTCATTCCGGGGCCCCACAAAACAATAGTCGAGGCGGTTGGTCTATAAATGGAGATTCGGCGTTTCCGAAGTCTCTTCAGAATTAGATGGCTGTAGTAGTTCTTTTCAGGCAAGCGAAGTACGAGAAGAAGGGAAGAGAAAAAAGGGGAATAGAACATTTAGATCTCTGAAAGACTAAAACAGAAAAAGAAACGTTTTCTTCTAACGCAGATAAAGCAAACATGGGACATGGTAATAAAACGAAACAAAATTCCATAGAGTTTTCTGTTTCGATCCTCTTCTTTTTGTTTTCAGCTTGGTCTTTCTTTCATTTCTTTTTTTTTATTAGATTTTGTATGAGTTTTAACATTTTAGTGATTCTCAGGTGAAAAGGGTCGACCTAGCAAGAAGCTTAAATTTGCTGCCAAGGTCATCCAAATCCTCTATATTTTTGTAGAAAATATATGGGATTTATTGCTTCTTCCCTGCAAAAGCAATTATTATTTATTTATTTATTTATTTTGCAGGATGATCACAGGAGCTCAACTGTTGAAGATGAATATTCGTTTTATCCTGATGAAGGCGATGACGCCTCTCGTGATGGTACCCATTTCTTTGATCTTGTTGCTTCTAAAATATTTGAATTGTCTTTGGGCGGAATTTTTTAGTGATGTTTTGTGAATAATTTGAAGGTGAAAACGAAGGAAAGAAGAGAGATTTTAGCAAATTAGAACTAAAACCGGATCACGAGAATCGCCCATTATGGGCTTGTGCTGATGGGCGTATATTCTTGGAGACTTTTTCTCCTTTGTACAAACAAGCTTATGATTTTCTCATTGCCATAGCTGAACCCGTTTGTAGGTATTGACTCCATAAACGAAATGTGATTTTAAATTTTGTTGTATGCTTATTGCATTTACTTTTATATGTTTGTGGATGTGAATTTTCAATTTATGTAGGCCAGAGTCAATGCACGAGTATAATCTAACACCGCATTCCTTGTATGCTGCGGTGTCTGTGGGGTTGGAAACTGAAACTATTATTGCTGTATTGAACAAGTTGTCCAAGACTAAGCTTCCTAAAGAAATGATTGATTTCATACATGCTTCTACTGCTAATTATGGCAAAGTGAAGCTTGTGCTTAAGAAAAATCGTTACTTTATCGAATCGCCATTTCCAGAGGCAAGTTGGTTTCTCTTATGGTGTTTTTGGTAATTTATAATCTTATGGAATTTATGGGGTCTTTGTTATTCATTGTTTGGTGATTTTGATCCTTGCAGGTACTGAAGAAACTGCTTCAAGATGAGGTTATAGCTCGAGCAAGGATTGCTTCTGAGGTTTGTTACATAATGCCAATTGAGTTTGTTTATCTAATTTGTAAGTGCATTTGGGGCATTAGCTTAGCCTTCTTTTAGTGGTTATTCTGCCCTTTCTGAATGTCATAATTTCCTTGTGTAAGCTAAGCTTGTCAAGCATTTGGTGTAACTGTTTCCTTCTCATGCAAAACAGTTTCTGCCCCATTTCTTACCGTTATTTGCCCCTTTAAAGGTCTCAAGCTACTTGTGCATAGGCTATCTCTATGAATAATGATTTGGTACAAACCTTTTGAAGATTGATTGAGACACAATTGGGTCCATTTGGACCACTTTCTTGAGGCAGATTTGATTTATTATAGCCTCCTCATGAACTTCTATGAGATTTTATCTGTTAACTTCCTTGGTTCTTTGATTGTCATATTTTCTTATAGATGGTTTTCTTGTAGAGCTGTCATTTCTTTTTTCCTTTCTAAGGAGATGTTTCCTTCTCCCTTTATGTTTTATCCACTTCTGGATTCTGTCTTTAACGAATCCATATTTGGGGCTCTCAGAGTGCACATGGAAGTGATGGATTTACAATCAGCAAAGCTGCAGGTGAAATTGAAACCAGTCATGATGGACTGCTAAATGAAGCAGAGTTGGCAGCTGCTACTGAAGAAAAAGAAACCCATGCATTTGAAATTGACCCTGCTCAGGTATTTGATTTTCTAATATTTGTTTGACTTCATATGACAAGTTCATGTTGCTTGATTTTGTTGAGTGTAAAATAGTTAGCATGTTAAGCTTTCAACTTAGAACTTAAAACATTTCAGGTAGAGCATGCCAAAAGGATGCTTTTTTTCCTTCATTTTTGTACCCAACCTCTATGTTGATGTCTGAATTCTGATTATACATCTTTTGGTTTGTAAATTCACACCTTGTGATATCTCAGTGAAGAAGTAAATCACTGAGGTTGAAATGAATATCATTAGATGGACTCTTTTATTTAGAAGATACTAGATTATAGTTTGATGAAAATTATTACTTGTGAATTGGATTCCAATTCTCCACTGGATCTTTATGATATGAGGCTGTGCTACATAAAGGTATTTTACCATTTATTTTGTCTTTCGACAGGTTGAAAATGTAAAGCAACGATGCTTGCCAAATGCTTTAAACTATCCAATGTTAGAGGAGTATGATTTCAGAAATGATACGGTGAGTAACGTTTACCATTGTCTTGACACTAAAAATAAAGTGGCTTTTTTATTGAATGGTGGCCACTGAGTTCACATTATCCACCTCCAAATATTATCGGAGAGTTTTTCTTATTGATCCTTTGACTTTGCAGGTCAACCCAGACCTTGACATGGAACTGAAGCCTCATGCACAGCCACGGCCATATCAGGAAAAGAGTCTTAGCAAAATGTTTGGAAATGGTGAGATTGTGTATGTTGTAATTTGTTCAAGTAATTGTTAATGTGCTTAATATTCTCAATTTCTGTTTTGGTTCTATTGATGGCACGTTTACTCCTTCAATGATAGAATTATACACCCTTCTTAAATTACAATTTTCTAATTTGTTACTTTGTGACTTAAAATCTACGAGAAGATGACTTCTGGGTTGCTGGAGAACTTTTAGCACTCTATTTCAGAAAATTGTGGAAATTCTACAACTTCTTTTTGTTGTTACATTTTGAACAAAGATGAAGCAAAATAATTGAATTGGCTTCAAGTTAAGTACTAGACATCAGACAACTTCACTTGAACTTTCAATGCGATCATTGATATCACAGGTAGAGCCAGATCTGGCATTATTGTGCTACCTTGTGGTGCTGGAAAGTCTCTAGTTGGTGTCTCTGCAGCTAGCCGAATAAAGAAGAGTTGCCTTTGTTTAGCAACAAATGCAGTTTCAGTGGATCAGTGGGCCTTTCAATTTAAGCTCTGGTCAACCATACGGGATGATCAAATTTGTCGTTTTACATCTGACAGCAAAGAAAGATTCCGTGGCAATGCTGGAGTGGTTGTGACAACATATAACATGGTAGCCTTTGGTGGAAAACGGTCTGAAGAATCTGAAAAGATCATTGAAGAGATAAGAAACAGAGAATGGGGACTGTTGCTCATGGATGAGGTAATTGCTAATTGTCATTATTTCTGTACCTAGAAGGATCTTTTTTAACTTTATATCCATTGACAGAGAAAGCATTCTCTTCTGAGCAGGTGCATGTCGTCCCTGCTCACATGTTTAGGAAAGTCATCAGTCTTACCAAATCCCACTGCAAACTGGGGCTTACTGGTACTTCCTCATTTTTTTGTTTGGATGCTTCTTTAGCACTCAGCTACCTCTGACTTGTGACTATGTATAAACCTATTCTGCAGCCACACTTGTGAGAGAGGATGAAAGAATTACAGATCTGAACTTCCTTATTGGTCCCAAATTGTATGAAGCAAACTGGCTAGATCTAGTAAAAGGAGGATTTATAGCAAATGTTCAGTGCGCTGAAGTGTGGTGCCCGATGACAAAGGAATTTTTTGCTGAATATTTGAAGAAAGAAAATTCCAAGAAGAAACAGGTTCAGTTAGCTACATTATTCACCTTTATTGAATTACAAATGTGAACCTGTCATTTTCACTTTATTGGTTCTTATTGAGTTTTGCAGTTATTGTGGTAGCACTTATTTGGAACTTCAATATATTAATTTGATTAATTGGCTCACATTGTTTTTCTTTTGATTAGAAAACTGGCATACCGCCTTTCAAGGGGGTAAAAAGTTGCCCATATTATTCCTATATAGGGTTCTTAAGTTTGTAAATATCTTCCTTTCGTTTCTCATCAAATGGTTTTCTGTTGCATTTCAGGCACTTTATGTGATGAATCCTAATAAGTTCAGGGCATGTGAGTTTCTCATAAGGTTCCATGAACGTGAGCGTGGTGATAAGATAATTGTCTTTGCTGACAATCTTTTTGCACTCACCGAGTATGCAATGAAACTGCGAAAGCCAATGATCTACGGTGCTACCAGGTTGTTTATGAAGATCAATTGCTTGTTGAAGTTGTGTGTGCATGTGTGTCTGTGCTGTTTTATTGTAGTGAGTGACAATGTGAGTGACAATCTGCCCTTGTGTGTGCAGCCATCTCGAGAGGACAAAAATTCTCCAGGCATTCAAAACTAGTCGTGATGTGAACACTATTTTCCTCTCAAAGGTATTTAGCACATTGTGTTTTACTTTAAGTATTGCAAGTGGGCATAGATAATGTTATTGTCCGTGCCTGTACGATTTTGACTGTTATGAATGAACTTTGCACCCATGAAAAAACCAAGTTCTATTGTTTCTTTCTCCTTTGCATGTGTTTCCAACATCTTTAAATGCGGGTGGGCATGATAATTTATTATAGTCAACATTTTCTTTAAGTTGATGAGAGAAAATTCATTGGTTTTCTACTATTGTTCTAAAGTCTCATTTTCATGGTTTCAATTACTTCTAGTAAGGAACGGACAATTCTGAGTCTCAGTTTTGTTTCCAAAGTGGATTATTTTCTTTACATTCCCTGAAAATGGTATGTTTTTTGGTTTTTCTATGTAAAGGTGGGTGATAATTCAATAGATATTCCTGAGGCAAATGTGATCATTCAGATTTCTTCACATGCTGGTTCAAGACGTCAAGAAGCCCAGCGATTGGGACGTATTCTTAGGGCAAAGGTTAGTCTTATAGTTTCTATCCTGCATCAAAAAATCTCATCTTTTATTTTCTTGTTGGCAGGATTGTTGGCAATGAAATCAGTTCATAAATGCAACATGCATAAATTTGAAGTTTTTATTTGGGTCAACAGGGTAAACTTGAAGATAGGATGGCAGGTGGTAAAGAGGAATACAATGCATTTTTCTATTCGCTTGTTTCTACAGATACACAGGTATGTATCTATTTTCTTTCTATTTATTTTCTTTTTTTGGAGAAAGGTCTGTATCTATTTTCCTTACAAAGCCATCGACTATTCTTAAGCATTACATAAATGATAGTTTTCTTTCAGTAAAATAAATGTTTAACTGGTACTCTTTGCAGGAAATGTACTACTCAACTAAAAGGCAGCAGTTTCTAATTGATCAAGGTTACAGCTTTAAGGTATGTATCAATTTATTATGTAATTTGTAGGTGCTTAATACTTGGTCTTTTATGGCAATACAAAATTGTGTGTGTGCTACTGTGGAAAGTGGCTTATTTTCTTTGTCGCATAGAAGGGGTTAACCGGGCGCATTGGCAAATTTCTCAAGCAAATATTTTAGCATAACTGGATTTTGACGGATACTTCTGACAGGTGATAACAAGCTTGCCTCCACCTGATACTGGTGCTGATTTGAGTTACTGCCATCTTGATGAGCAATTGGCCCTTCTAGGGAAGGTGCTTATTTTTCCTCACTTCTACACTTTAAGATATTTTCAAGCTAGAGTCATTGACATGTTTTATGCATCAGGTTTTGACCGCTGGTGACGATGCAGTTGGTTTAGAGCAGTTAGAAGAAGATGCAGATGATATAGCGCTTCATAAAGCTCGTCGCTCTATGGGATCCATGAGTGCAATGTCAGGCGCAAATGGAATGGTTTACATGGAATACAGGTATAAATATAGGGTCTGTTTAGTAACCAAGAAAATGATTTGTAGAAGTTATTGTCTAAATTATTTGGTATTTGGTAAATTATAAATATAATGCTAATAGGGTGATATTCAGGCATTTCTTCCAAGAAGTTATTTTCTAATTATCGAACTAATTCATAGTTTCTCATCCTTTTCGTGCACATGCTTTAGTTCTATAGCTGGCTACCGTGTAGGCTGACTAAGAGCAAGCCCTATATATATACTCTCTTTAACTCACTTTAATTGCCGTTTAACAATCCAAGTTTATCTATTTTACTTGTTAAACTGTATACAAATATATTTTCTTTCCTTTGCAGCACTGGAAAGCACAAGTATCCTGGGCAGGGCCAGATTAAGAGTAAGCCCAAGGATCCATCCAAGCGGCATTATTTGTTCAAGAGACGCTATGGTTGAGAAGAAAGCAAAACCATGCAAAATGGTGATTGTTTTATACGGTCTATGAGGTTACAAGACGCAGAAGGAAGAGCAGGTGATTTGTTCAAGACTGCGATAAAATTGCTAGTGACTTTACCAAATGAACACATTGCTTGGGGGCTCGGGAGTATATAATTGTACTTGTTCCTGTGTAAGAGGTACCTGTTCATATGAACGAGGCTGGCGTATGCCGCGTGTTACATTATATCTCAACATTTATTAATTTTGTATGATTGGAGGCATTTTTTCCTTTGAAATAAATTTTATATATATATATATATATATATATATATAAATGTGTGTGTGTATTGGGGAAAGTCGAGAGGGCTGTGCTGATGGAAACGCTGGTAGACTGGAAAAAGGCATGTATGAAAGCTATCAAAAGAGATCATAATTATTCTTTACGTAAGGTATGATTCTGGATTATCACCCATTTTGGTCCACTATTCATGGTAATGGGATAAAAAGTAAGGAAAGGTTGTAGATCTATAAGCAATATGTCTATCTTCCAACAAAATACCAATATGCATAATATTTTTAAAAAAAAAAGAAGAAGAAAAAAGCAATATTCATAAAACCAAAATTATGCTAAAAGCATAATGTCTAGGAGTTTCATAAGGATGGGAAGATATATATGCAGATGCCCCAAACTATGGTATTTGCTGAAGTGAGGATAATGACATTTGTAAAAGGGGTACCAAATTCGACCCGCCTTCACATGTGAAAACATGTACCATAAAGTTTTCCTTACAACCTAAGTACCCCAAGAGGAAACCTAGCTATCGAATATGTCATTTCACTATCATCCTCCCAGGTCCACAAGAGAAAAGGGGAAAGAGAGGAAAGAAGAAAAGAAGGTCCTAGTCCATACATCGTTTAGTGGCTTTGGAGAAAATATAAAGTTGTTGGCAATCGTTTCATGTCGCGATTATTTAATTGATAGAATCTGCATCGATTGTATCACTCTTAAGCATGAATGGGTACTGCGCGCTATGAACAATTAAAAGCTACTGTCCGTGGAAACCCTCTTGAAGACCAAGATTATGATTTAAAGCATGAAAGTTTGGAACTTCCATTAGCCCGTAATATTTGATGAAACAGTGTCTTCCCAGTGGTGAATGATATTCAACTTAGCGTGAAAGCTCAGGCAGAACATGTCAGACCGTCAACTTTTCAAAGAAAGTTTTCCTCCCAAATCTACTTGTGTTGGCTCACAGCAAGTCGTGATTGTTTCCGGAGACTCGAATTGGGTGCAAGAACGCTTTTCTGACGCAAGAAATGGTAGTTGTCACCATCTGGAGGTTGGTAAGAGACCCCACAGACAGCATCTTTTGAGTTTTGACAGAAAGAGAATTGGTGGATTCTTCCACACTGCATTAAAAAAATTAGTCTGAGTTTCCAGCCTTGCCAAGACCTAGGGGCTCTAGCCTTTGACTTCTTCTTTAGGGACATTCCCCTTGTAGCTTAGATGATGAATCTCACTCCATATAGAGGAAGTCATTGGTTATATACAAATTTACAAACTGTTGTACTGTTCCTGCATTGGCTAGAGAAGGGAAAGAAAAGCCACCTCTCATAGCAATGCAACAGTAAGAAAAGCTTTCTTCACCAACAAGTCAAAAAGCATGGAGCCCTGCCCTGCTCGTACATGTTTAAAATTTCGAGCCTTGAAAAGGCAAAAATTAAAGAAATTTAATATCAAACAGGAGCATCAGCAATGAAAGGGGAAGCGTATTTGGATGTACTAGCATCTTTCATACTTTTCAGATTGCAATAGTATTTACAGCTAAACTAATGTTCTTTGGTTTGTATCAATGTTCTGATATGAGTGGGTTTTGATAAGATTTTTACTTGAAAATCACTGAGTTTATAATATTATCACGATCTGTTATAAGCATAAGGCCGCTGCATCACCGGGTAAAAGAAATACTAATAAGAGAGTACAAAGCAAAGTAGTAACTACGATTCTAATACTCTATATAGCAAAGAAAAGGGGCATAAAAATCACTTCACTCAAGGAAAGAGATATGTTACTAGTAGTATTCATGATAAAGATAAACAGAAGAGTGAGAAAGGAAAAGAAAAGAACATCATTCAAAAAGAAACAACAATTCCTCTAGCTTTGACATGACCATCACCCAAGTTCCCATTTCTAGTGGAGACATCCAGAGACAAGACGAATAATTAAATAATATGCAGTAAAGAAGGACTGAAAGGCGCAAATCATTTGGAAGTCTCAAATAAAATAAAAACAACTGCTCATCACTAAGGTAGCCAAGCATGAAGCCTTTCCAGGGCCAAGGCGGAGTAAGTAAAGCAATATGGCACCTGGTATTGACCTAAGTGTTATGAAAACTAACGTGGTTACTAAGCATTTTCCAATTTATTTGATTCGGAAAGTGATCATCAACAATATGAAAGGACAGTCAGATTTCCTAGGAGCACGCGCATGCCTAATTTCTTAGCTTAATTGTGCAACACTCAATGCAGAATCTACCAGCAAGCTTTAGTTTTGCATGTTCTGTATGTTACATGTCCACACTTCACACCCAAAGAACTAACGCAAAAGAAGTTTCTTCTTCCTTTTCGATTTTTGCTTTTTGTGTTGTTAACCGAAACTTAATTTCATCATCAATGGCATGGCCTCTTTTTCTGGTGCACTACATGCGCAAAATTTTATACTACTAAAGTACCAGAAAAGCAGGTCCATTTGACAATCATATCCCATTCGTGTGCATGCTTAGTATGTCATATTCTATATAATAATTGTAGGAAACAATTTTAATTTTTGGCGGGACTTGGAATTGTCGATGTAGCCAACAAAAGCCCTTTTCTTGGACTGACAAAGGGACGACTGAGGGGTACACCTTTAGATCACTTGATTCTATTCTCACCATCCCAAAAGAAAGAAGGTCCTTTGGTCTTTTGGGGTGGTTTTTCTATTAAGCCTAGAGGCCAATCATCTCATTAGCTACAGCCTGCAATGATTTGATATTGAAGTAGCTTTTAAGAATCATTTTTCCAATATTGAGTTGGTCAAAAGTTGTGCCTGGAATCTTCTTGCTTTAGTGCCCCTTTCAATATGTATATTTAATGATTTCCTTTGTTCATCTTTTTCTCCCCATTAGTCATAGCTGTCGATCTCTCTCACTCACGTTTTTATCCTACATTTGATCAGAAATATACTAAATGCCTCCTCCCCTTGTTAGGGAGGGCAGAATTTTCCTGCAAAAGAAAAAATGTTCCATCAGGTTCGCTCTCTCTCGTCTCTCTATATATTGCCTTCTATCACTCCTGTCAAGATTCCTTTGGCTGTCAAGTTTTAAACAACTTTTGAATCCCAAATTGTCCTAATGATAATGATAAACTCCCAGATGCTCTTATTTATTGTTCCTTTTGCTCTTTGCATCAAACTTTTCTATTTTCCGAGGGGTTCCACCAATATCAACTGTCAAATCTATCTAAACATGAACCTAAAAAGGTTTACAGGTTTCTAACAATAGACCATGTTAACATCTAGAGGTGGTCAAATTATTTGATTAACCGAACTTGGAAATTTTCAGCAGTACGGAAGCTTTATAATGGAAAGCATTATATTCTCTCATTGCCAAATAGAATACACAGTTGACACCAGAACACCTCGCAGGAATTTTATAGGGAAGAAAATGTTTATGACAGACATGATATATATTCTTTTCATATGCCAAATCTCCATAATTTATATGTGCTAAATCTTCCTGTAAGCATGGATAAATATTGTCTCTTGAGGAATACAGATAGTGTGTTAATCAGCTTGACACCTGGGAATTTCACTTTACATCTGCTTTGCTAGAGCACTATGGAAGAAAAACAGTTATTAAGAAAAAGAAGAAGCCTTTGATGACTCTTAAAGAAAACGATTATAGTTTAATTCTAGCTTCTGAAACAAGAAACTGCCGACTCTGTACCAAAAAAGAGAAAAAGAAAGTGCAAGCTGCATAACAGGTCTAATCTCTTTGGATTGCTTTTTATAAAATTTGAGGCATAAATTGCCAGAATTAATCATTGGCTTAAAGGTTTTTGAAGCCATAGCCAGAGCATTTGGACTGCAACATTAGTTTACAGCCTCAATTTCAGATAGTACTGATACCTTCTATCAGTCAATGAAGAATTGGGTGCTATTGTCATATAGATTTTAAACTGATCTTCTTCCTGTTTAGGGACAGAAGTTTTTAGTGAAATATAGCATATGCTACAATGATCAAAGGGTTTCCAAAGACTGAATCATGCCGCCCACTCTCTCCATTGGGGGTGTTTGTGCTAAGCCATCATTATGGCCCTGGATTTGACAACACTAAAAAAGGTTAGAACCTATAGTACATGTAAAATAATCCTCTAGCCTTGGAAACTGCTTTGACTGTTATTTGATTGGGAAATGTATTAGGTTTGGTTCTCCACGCTAGAAAAAATTATGTCTTTCCTTTTCAAAGCCATTTTCCAGGGTTGTTCCCTGTTCCTGCAAAGTTTCTTTCCCATTCAGGTATAAAACTTGACTAATTAATCAATAAAAGAAGAAAAGGGAAAAGAAATAAGTCCAGCCTAAAAAACCCAAGTCCATAGACAAAAGAAGTCAAATCTGTGTTAATTATAAAAATTTAATTAATTTGCCCTTGGTGCAGCATCTTATGGTATATATATATATATATATATATATATATATATATATATTCTCCATGATCATCGTGTAGTTGGCTCCAAACCATCATTTTTCTCTCAACTCCATCAATTACTTCACAACCAAGAAAAGAAAAATTAATGTGGATTTAAGGGCATTTTATGTTGGTAAATAATCCTCTCCATTGGATTTTTCCTTCTAATTATTCAAACTAGTTAATATAATTGTGATGGGCGGCATTTAGAGGGCATTTATGCCCAGCAAGTAAGATGCCATTTTTCCTTTTAACTACAAATTTAGACCAAATGTACATTATTAACTTTAATAAACCCCCATAACCCTTAAATCTACTGAGAGGAGAGAGCATATTCCAATGCAGCTTGCCTTTTGTGGTAACCAATCACCGGTCATTCTTTTGTAGTAAAGTAAGAAAACATTGCAAGTTGCACGACTGTCTGTGTGTTGATTTTGATAGAAATTGGTAAGATTATGATCTCTTCAAGTCTGGAAGCTCCACACAATAGTTTTTAAATCAACAAAACAAATGCACCAGTCAACACCAGTCTCATGGAATTCTAGACTTCATAATGAAGATACTCAGAATGATCTAACTAGCAGTTTTAGGAGGATTGCTCTTCCACCATTAAAGTTATGTTTTAAGGGAAAATTATGTAATGCACAGAACCTGCATATATAGCTAGTAGCTTTCAGTATTGGTTTCCAGAAATCTTGTATTCTCGCAGTTTATCTTTCTTTTTATAGGATTGCTGCTTCAACCAAGTTTGATAAGGATACTATTTGCACTACTATTCATTAAGTAACACTATTGGCATCCAATCCAGTCAAGGAGGGTAATTATGAATTGCTTGCTCTCTGCCCTTGCCAAGTTCTTTTGTCTTTTTTCTTTCAATTTTTATCAAGAAATAGATGCAACTTAACAGGCAAAGTTGCTTGACATGACCTTTATTATATATATTAATAATTAAACTTTCCAAGTGTTACTGATTACTGGCACTTCACATAAAAAATGAACTAAAAATCTCACCAGCGACCATATACACTATATATTACACAAAGATACAGTAAGTAAAACAGTTTCATTCTTCCATGGCTAATTAGCATCTCAGGTTAACAATTATAACGATTTATAATTAAGTTAACGAGATTTTCCCATCTCTGCTCTCGATCAAGTAAGTGAAAATTACAGAACCATAAGAACAAAAGCAGTTTGCCGTGGCAAATAAGCGATGGAGAATCTATGAATATATTTGGAAGAATTGACCACTCTTGGCCTGGGCCATGCGTGAATTCATCAACATGATTTGATAATATGCAAAAGATTCCAGGCTCAAAGATGATTGCAGCAGCAAGCAGGCATGGTACTGCTGTGTGCTTTAATTACCTTGAACCAATTAATTTTCTTGTTATTTCTATTCATTTTTTTTTTATATTTGTGCGACCAAAATAATGGCATAAAGCTCATTGTTTAATCTTTAAAAGTATATGTGCACTTCCTGAACAAAAGCATAATTGCATAAATAATTGCAGTGAGAGAACCATGAGTGGATCTTACTATAAGGTCAAAGATTCGGGGTCAAAGTAAAGAGTGGTATTATTATCATTGATCACCTTATTTTGTACCAGGATAGGTGAGAAATTATTGTTTCAATAAAAGGAATTTTTTTTTTTTTTACAATTAACTGATGCGATCTAAAAGGCCTCCTTTGCTATTTTCTAAGATACTAGACTATACATAATTAATGCTCCTCTGAAGGTTTTCCCCAACTATCAGAAGCAGCCATGGTGGTACTGGTACTGGGTTTGGCTGAAACTACTCATGAAACTTCCTCTTGCCACTGTTTCATCCTCCACCTCTTGCAGCGCCTACAAAAGAAGCCATTAAAGTGAGAAAAAGTTTACAATTTGCACATTGCATGCCCAAAATATATAAATATAGTTCAAAAAGTTTGTTTAGTGATAACTGCTGGGACTGGAACGATTACTAACCTGCATCGAACCTTGAGGAATGGAGTGTAGTACCCATAGGCCATCTTCGTCTTCATCTCTGGTTGAACATGCAGCCTTGGGAACCTCAACAGCTTCATCGTTGCGAGCGAATCTGCCACGTATACGAGGGCGGTTGTCGGCTAGTGTTTTACGGCATGCATACTTTTGCATCAACATAAAAGCCACACCGTGTTTAGAACACAAGCAACAAATGTAATAATCAATATATGTACCGAAAGAAACAAAATGTGCTATTAAAAGAGCAATTGCTCTGAATAACACTCTCTTTAGTTCATTGATCATTCGGGTAAACAAGGACCAAAAGGTTAACCAACCTTAATTGTTTTGTTGAAGTTCCTTTGGTTGCGCTTGGCTCTGTACTTTGAAATCCTCTCTTGTCTCTCTTCTGTACTGTAACGTCCCACTTTGAAGGGTGCTTCCTCCATGAACGAGTTCTCTATAACCGAAGGGGTTGAAATTGACCTTGGTTGGTATAAGCGTTTCTCAAATTCTAAAGCCAAAGGAATAAAACAAGATTCCATTAGATATAAAGGTCAAAAAAAAAGAGAAAAAAGAGACTGAGAACAGGGTTATAAAGAGATGAAACAGACCTCTAAATCTCCGGTACTGCATACCTTCCTCATTTGTCCGGCGAAAAAGCTGTTCTCAGGCATGCTAAATGATTGGCCTTGAAAGTTCTGAGACTCCATGAGAGAATCAAAAGGAGGTTGGAATGAAAAGCCAGGCTTTCCTTCAAAAGAACTGCTACTAAAGCTCCTTTGCAAGTACTTGTCTGCATTATCAGGACCTCTGTAAGCAGGATCGAAATCCACTTGACATTCTTCATTTTTAACTTCCAAATAATTCAAGCCGTTGAAATCTCCATACCCGTACTCTAAATTTGGACTAAATGAAAGAGACGGGAACTGGGTTGTCTGATAAAGGCTGAGGTTTTCAAGCTGGTCTGTTGGGGGAGAAGAAGGAAGCAAACCAGAAACCAATTGGTCTGGACAAGAGGATTCATCAAATGGGTTTTGTTGGTTCTGACTGTTGTTTAACAAAGCTTGAAAATTATAATCAGATGAGGAGTCATGGAAAGGAGAGAAAGGATGATCAAACAATAAGGGATAATCAGTTGTATCGGTGGAAACCATTTCCGGAATATAACGGTTGATGGAAGAGTCATTAGAAACAGAAAGATTACAAGACATTTGAAGCCAAACTGACTAACTCTTGACTCAATTGAACTAAAACAAAAAAAGGCAGTAAACAAGTAACACAAAAAACAGAGAACTGGGTTAATTTTTCTATTCGGCCGAGCAACGGCCAGAGAGCACAAGGTCACACAAGCTCAGGCCCTGAGTTTATTTTATTAATGGCTTTAACATTACATGGTAATACAAGACAAAGCTCTCGCCCTTCACCGTATATATATAGACGAGTCCACTCCTCCTCTGCCTTGTCCTTTGAAGTTCAACTATGCCCCTAGACAAATCGGATTTGACATTCGTTGCACTGGTCATTTTACCTTTGGCTCTTAATCTCCACAGCAGCCAAATCTTTTATAATTCTTATAAAAATTAAATGCCTGAATTCGGATTAATTTCTCGTAAAAATTTTCAACCCAATATGCAATGTATTATATTTATTTTTATTATTATTACCATTGATTAATTTAGAATATCAACTTATTCAATTTGGCACAACCATACCAGATGTACCAGTTGTGCTGGGCTATGTTAAGGATACTTAATTGGTTCCTGATAATTTTTGACAAGAACAATTGTTCTGAATGAAAGAACATTACACGTTTAAATAGTTTAAAATTTTCAATGTCATCCTGTAAAATAATAATTCATTATCTATTCTATCAAACTAAGATTATAAATGAAAGAACATAACGCATTACCAAGACTTGAGAAAGAAGGTTTGGCAAGCCATTTGTGGACTTAAGTTCTTAACCGACCAAGACTCAAAATTTATCCCTAAACTTGATTTTAATTTCTAATCACGCTTTTTATCATTCAGATCATCGCTTCCGTAATTTACATCCAACTTTTTTCATGCGAATCTTTTCGCCAAGTGAAATTGCTAGTCAAAGTCACTGTGGGAGGAAACAAACCTGATCCCTACTCTCCACCGAAGGAACTTGATCTTTCTCCTCCACCATTAAATTCAGATTCTTGAAAACTCCTACTCTCGTTAAAATAACATAAAATGTTAAAAGACTGTTGGATTGGGATGAACGGCTATGGGATTACTTTGCTGTTGTTCTCTTGAATCAACAAAACTTGGCATGCACTGTTTGAGAATTTATACTCTTCTTTAAACTCGTTATTCTCTAATCCTGCTTTAGGCTCCTGCTAATCAAATGATGAATTAGGGTTCCTTAATCCTTGATCCAGCACTCCATCGTATATATAAGGTATGATACTTTAAAACGTTTTTGAATTGTTTAAAATTTTTTGAATAAATTATTATTATTTTATTACATTTAATTAAGTTTTTATAATTTCATTTTGGATCAAATAAGCACTAATGGTTATCGGTTGATTAATTATAATTAATAAAAAATATTATTTGTTATTTTTTATGTCAAGTGTTACTAACATAGAGAGTAAAAATTCTACATGACCATATCATTATATCACAAGATCATCTACTATGATATGTTAATATACAATGTCAGCATTTTATAGTATAAAATGACAACTGACGATTTAATTAATATCAGGTAATCAACCATTAACAATAAAAGATTAATTTAATTTAAAATAAAAGTATAATATCTTAATTAAACGTAATAAAAAATAATAATTTATTTAAATTTTTTTTAAATAGTTTAAAACTTTTTCCAATTAAATTTTGAATTAGTTTGATTACTAATTATCCATTTTTTAAATTTGAAATTATATGAATTTTTATTTTTAGAAATTTTCATATAAGATGCACTAGAATCAATTTTTTTAAAACTTTTCATAAAAATAAAGAACAAACAAAAAATTTGAAGAGAATATGATTTTCTTTTAACATTATTGCGTATATTATTTATATCTTTTTCCATTAGGAGGGTAAGAGGTGGAGGGTAATATATTTATGGGTTGTGGCCTTCCAAAGGTTTTAAAATTATTTATTTATTTATTATATATATTTTTTGATGGTCCCTCAAAATTATTTTCATTTTTCCAACCGTTTGATGAAGTTGGAATTATTATAATCAACATGTTGCTAGTAAACCTAACATATAAATTATAACCCAATATACTAAACTTATCAAATATAAAAAATAAGAGTAAGTTTATTAACTTAAACTTACTAAGTTTCAGTTAAACTTAATAACCTAATATATTAATTAGTAATTGAAAAAGTATATAAAAAATAAAACAAGAACTTTCTCAATAAGTAATTATTTTGTGTAGCACATACAAAGTGAATAAAAAAACAATTCATTTGAATTGAAAAAATTATTTTCTCTTCATTCTTACAAGTAAAGAATAAAATAAATACATTTTATAATTTTATTTGATTATATATATATATGACATAACAATTATTGTTAATGTGTATTTTTTTATATATAATATTTTATAAATTTTTTTAAAATTTTTAAATAAATGAAAATTAAATTATATATAAAATTTTCTTTGATTGATTAAGTGTTTTCTTTTTTCTATTTGACCTCCTAAAAGGACTCGTTAACTCTGCCCGTGTGAACGATTAAGAAAGCAAATTGAAAGGAAAATGTGAGTCAAGTCGAATAAATGAAAGGAAGACTTTTGCGGGCCGTCCGTATACCAAAACAAAGCAACGCAACAATGTCAACTGTCCAGCCTTTTCCAACGACAAATCCAATATTTCCATTTTCTTTTCATTTTCTAATTAAAGGGATTCTCAGTATTCACTATTGGGAAAATAATACATACCGGTACTTATACGTTAAGATTTGTATTACACAGTAGTAATCTAGAAACAAAGGGAAAATAGTGGTTGGTAGCATTATCAATTAAAATTACCAAGGAAATTACCACTTTGGATTATATCCGATTCACGATTCACGCAGCCAGCTAGTGGAGTTAACTTAATATTCTGGTCGAAGTATTCTATAAGTCATAATTCCGCGCAATTCCCCTTTTTTTTCCATTTCCTTGGGCTTCTCTTTCTGCCTTCTAGATTCGAGTTTTTTTTTTTAATTTAATTTAATTTTTGAAAGGTCTTTTCCTAGATAACTGGTATTTAGAATCCTAAACGCAGGCCCCCTATTGGCCCATTCAACTTCCCAATTCCGTCAAAGCTTGTTCACTCCCTTCATTCTCTGTTTGTCATCGGGAAGGGTTTTTTGTTGTTCTTCGGTTGTTGAGATCTTCTCAGCCATGGCGTCGCAAGAGTACATGGACAAGATGCAAATCCGCCAGAACTATCGAAATCTCTGGCATAGCGATCTCATGAGCACCATCCAACGCGACCCTCCGTGTAATTCTTCTTCTTTTTCTTCTCTTTCCTCTGTTTCTATTTTTCTGAGTATATCTCTTTTTGTTTGTTGGACTGATCGACCATTTTTTTTATTTCCTTTTTGGTGTATGTTTCTGCAGATTGCTGCTTAGCTTTTTGGTGGTGAGCAATTCTGGATCTGTTCTTTTTATTGCTTTCTTTCTTTTTGTTTTTGTGTGCCGTAGATCTGACTGTCACTTTGTCTCCTAAATTGTGTATTTTTGAATTAGCTGCATTTAGGGTTCTTGTTAGTGATGTTTTTAGGGTTTGGAGAAGTAGAGGTCGCTGACTGGAGTGACCTAGGGTTGACTCTGTCTGATTTCATGTTTCTGTTTTAAATTGGATGATGAAATGCCTTTTCCAAGAACGCCTAATGTCGGTATGCACCTTGAGATTGATGGTATTTTGATATTTCTGATGTATGATTTTCCATTTAGCATTTAGTCGATAAAGCACATCTTTCACCCTGGAAAAATGCTCGTTTCTTCCCTGTGCTTTTACCTCTTTGCTAGGAAATGATGTACTCCTTCCCTCACTTTTCATATATTTTCTCAGTTATAAACATCTAATGATAGATTCTTTTACCTGTCCATTGTTGATTTTTCTTTTGTTCTTGTAGTGGGCCATGTGTATCCTACATGCTCCGGAAACGAGCGCTTTATAATGACATGTCAAGGTAATTGATGTATTTGATTTCTCTTTGAGCACAAGTCCATCATGTAATATCTTGGTTTAAAAATAGCCTCTCTTTTTTTTGTAGGTATACATGTTGTGCTGGTTATATGCCATGTAGTGGTAGGTGTGGAGAAAGCAAATGTCCTGAGTTTTGCCTTTGCACTGAGGTAGGAAGTTTGTCTATTTGGTCTGTATTGCTTCTTGTGTTACTTCAACTCATGCCTTAATTTATAAGCTTACTGGTTTGATTATCAACACCAGAACATCTATGGGGTGAGAGAGACTGGCTGGGTTTACCAAGAACAATAGGAATATTAGAGATGCACCGATATAGCTGTATATACAAACCATTTGCCTAAATGGAGTAATGGGAATTTAGGTT